>NC_142732.1:14035000-14185000 GCF_055471065.1 Atractosteus spatula | reverse complement strand
CCCAATTCAACAGACACAAGGCAGGGTTTAACCTGGAGAGTATACCAGTCCATCCAAGGGCACTCATAGACATACACATTCTCATATTGGACAACATTCCAGTGTGTTTTTGGCAATACCAGTATGTATTTAGAGTGTGGGAGGAAACTTACACAAACATGGGGAGAACATCCAAACTGTATGCAGAGAGACCCCCAGGTGCAGAATTGAACACAGGGCCCTATTGCAACAAGGCAGCAATACTAACCACTGCACCACCATGTTACCCCTAATCTATTACTGTCTAATTATCCAACCTTTTCCTGCATGTGATTCATAGCAGTTTTCACAGAGATAAATAACACTAAGTATTTTTTAAATTACTTCTGTTTCAGAACAGCCCAATGAAAAATGCAAGCTTCTAAGAAGGTGTTCACTATATTTAAATAGAATTAATTCCAACAGAAAACTGTTTGAGATCTAAATACTGTATGTGTAAAAACTAAAGGTCTTGTTAGCAGGATTGCTCACATAAAAGTGCTTTGCAGATCATTCTAGAAGTAAACAACAACCAGGTTTACCCACACAACCCAAAGCAGTCACTAAAAAGATAAACATGTTCTTGGTTTTCCAAATGCTACTCAGCTGGCAATTATTTTCACAGGTGAAAACCAATGACACAAAATGTGCTCTCTCTCAAGACTCCTTAGGCTTGAACAAAGAAAATCTACCTCCTTTTTAAGTTTGGGCCACACTAACTGCTATTACATCTGATAACGATATTCACATGGAATCAACAACATGCTGTTGCTGTTCCTGAGATGTTAATTGTAGCAATAGGTATGGAGTGTAAGGTCTTTAAAGGTGTGGTGCAGTTTACTGTATATACTGAACCTGAATTAAATCAACTGAAGGAAAAAAAGGAAATGAAAAAAGGCACTGCACCACAATGCTTGCCAGCTACAGTACTATATATACAGAGATTACTCTATGCCTATAACCATTATAGCTATACATCATCTTCAAGAGGTGAGAAAGGTCAGGACAGTGCAACACTGGGACTTGGCAGAATTGATCTGTAATAGTCTGGAAAGCAGTAGGGTACTGATCCATCTTCTAATCTGTGTCTGGGTTACCTTTTGTAGCGAGTTCAATGACAGTGGCCCAGTGGTGGTGATGTAATTAATAAATCTTTAATAACCAGTGAAGAAAGATACAAGATATGAAGAAGGGGTTAATTAAGTCCTTTCTGCATGAAGATTAGACTTCTAAGGCTGGAGTTCATGGCAAGAAAGGGATAACTGATAAAGATTCCAGATGCAGCTAGGGAACCCCCAGGGAAGGTAATCTAACTCACCATTTGGCCAGAATCCGTAAACTGTCCAAACACCATGACCCCCCCCCCGCCCTTTACCATAATAAGGAGCGACGTCAGACGCGGCAGGAAAACCCTATATAAACTGAAAGTTTGAACAATACTTTGGTTTTGTTGTCTCTTGCGGGAAACAAGACTTCGGCTTTATTGTTCCTTGCATGCAATAAACTCATCTGTTTAACTTCATCTCGGGATTCAGAACTTATTCCTTCTGTTACAACACCAGTGAACTCCAGGAAACCCTCAATGTCCTTTTTGAACTTTGGAAGACAGTGGCTTCTTGAAATGTTAAGCATCGTCAGGGCTTAAGGTAGAGACAACCACCTGAGATTCCCCTGTGAGGTGGGGTCTTGCCCAAAGAGATTTACAGATCAAGAGAAATGCTTCAGGGAAGTCTTCTAGATCCACTAGGAGATGGGAGATGATCAATCCTGCTTATGCCCTGCTCCCACACTCAAGCTGCTTGCCATTTCTACTGAGTTGTGTATTTCCAGCATTCTGCAATTCACTTCCAGTGTCGCACCCCAAGAGTTATCAGGTAACCTACAGGTAACCCTTTCTCATGTCATCATGTTTTTGAACATTCATGAAAAAGTTGCCAGCTGTGGATATGTGACCTAAAAACATCCATATGGCTTTATTTATGGGTTGCAATTTAAAAAAAGTCCAAAACTGCACTCAGAATGCAAGAGTGCCTTAAGCGCTTTCTGGCAAGAGGAGACACCCAAATTAATAATGTAACAAAACCGACTAAAATAACAAGCTTATAAACTAAACACTAGAATTAAAACGTGTCATTTTCTAGGGAATGTTCAAGGCAGTGTGGTTCTCTCTGTTATTGTTTTTTTTTTCACTTAACATGATGGAGTGTTCTTGAAGAGGTTGGTAGAAAAAGATAAAGAATAATACAGATGGAGGTGCAGCGTTACTGAGTTAAGGAGAGCTGACAAACATCTCCTGCTGCAGCTCTGCCTAATCAATATCCCAGAAAGACACTGTCCTGTCCCAGAGGGATTTCACAAAAATTCTCAATCTTAACATTACATTTATTGAACACTGACTACAAATTTATTTTTTTATTTTACAAAATGCCCTTGAAAAGGTGTCCACATACCCATAAAAATTAAGATAAAAAATTTGAATCTGGCTATGACAACTGCTTGCATTTGTACTATATGGAATTCTCTTTGTTATATTTGAGGAAAAAATAATTTATTCAGTTGGAATTAGCAAGCTAATTCCAACAAAGCAAGCTCTCATAATGAGAATAAACAGCCACCTGAGGATAGTAAATTAAGTGCATGTATTATATAAAAACCTATGTAATCTATCTACTTCCTTTTCTTATTACAATGGAATATTTCCACCCTTTAGTAACAGATAAGAGCTGTTACAATTGCTGTTAAAAGCCACACCTTCATGCATATTGCAAGCAGAATATCTTTTCCTGAACTGATAATAGCGTTGATTGATGTGGTATTGATGGATATCTATAAATATTGAGAACAAGTGACCATGCAAATTTTACCAAGCAAAGTGAAATATACTGTAGTATAAACTGAGTTGCTTTCCGTTTAGGATAACGACCAGAGTCCCTTATCATAAAATGGGATTTCTAACCATTACCAATTTTGAATACTGTAAATTTTTACTAGAACCTATTAGTCCTACTGTATCATTATAGAAAAGCACATATTCAATTTGGGAAATTTGGTTTCAAAAGTCCTCATATCAACGATGCCTATACTGTTTTCCTCTACAGTACTGTATGTTAATCTATCATTCTGTCCATCGAAAACCTGTTTATGTGACCATTCAGAACACTTGGCTGTTTTCTTCCTAGCACAATTTATGAGCACTGTGTGATTAAATTAATTCTCATTACATTATCATTCTCACTGTGCATAACAAGGAAGATTAATAAACATAAAGTTGTTTAATGACAATCTATTGTATATCTCATGGCTAAATAGTCAAGTCTAGCCAAAAGACGAAACATCAACTTTATTCAAACTTCAACGAAAGTATTAATGATTTTTAATTACCATACTTTTAAACATAAAGCAAGCTTCATTAGCAGATGAAATACAAAAACAAAAGCTGTGTTTCCAACTTTCAATGAAATTCACTGCCTGACTGAGGGACCTTACGGAGATGGGTACATTTATTCTGAAATCATGTAAACCATTATTGTTACACACAGACAGAAGCCACTAAACTAATCGGTATTTTTGTGCACCTAAATAAAATTAGTTTTGACAAGCAAAAGGCTTGGAATACTTATGCAATCTTGACTTTCCCATTTTTTCTTTTCTGTTAATTACCTATTTACATCTATCTTTTTATTTTTTTGCTTTGAATGTGTGGAGTAAGTTGTGTATGTAAAAATATTAATTGCTACTTCAAAGCCATGATTGCAAGCTTTAAAGTACCATAATGTGAAAACAAGGTCTGAATAATTTTGTAAGAAACTAGATGATTTGTCAGTGTTATCAACTTTGGCAAAATTAATTTCAGTCTTGTGAAATGAATAATGGAATAGATGAAAGGTGAACACTGTTCTGTATTCTCACGTTGCAGTGGCTCATCAGTATCTTTTATTCTAAATTTTTATGTACATAAGAGGTGGTAAATAAGAGGCGGCTATTTGGCTCACTTGGTAGTTAGTAGTTACTTAAAATACAAGATTCTCATACATTTTTAGTGCCCTTAACATACTACATACCATATCCAAAAAAAAAAAAAAACATTTTTAGACTCACTGATTTAATTCACTCTTGACAAATTTGCTTGTTATACCAATACTCACATTGGCTTAATATGGTCTAAATGAAATGTATTCTTTGATTAAATAGACTGTACAACAAAACTGTGGGATAAAGCACAATAGCAATGATTTTTTAAAGCAAACCTTACTGTGAAGCTTTTGTATAGACACTGACTAAAGAAATGCAAAATTACCAGATTCTTGTTGCCTTAAATACAAGCCATTCACAATACCTCATATTTAAAATTCTTTACTTGATACAGTAATAAGTCTTTTTTTGGGGTTTGTCTATGCTTATGCATATGAATCATTTGGTTACAATAACATGGATATCAGGCGTGCTTATGTGTCTTATGAGTTATATCCCTTTTCACATTTTTTCCTTTTCTTCCTTTCATTCTATATATACTGTATGTGTAATATTTCATCATCACAGAGAAAGACAGAATGTCTTTCATCCATTCACATGACATGCAAATAGCAACAGGAGACTGTGAAATTCCATATTGCCATCTTTTGGAAAACCTCCCAATTATCTCAAATGCAAGTGTGTCATCCCTCGGGAAAAAGTCTGCCAACTCCCCTTTGTGTCAGCATGCCAGCTGAAGATTATATGATTTGACAGAACTTTTAACACCCAATGATTTAAAAAGGCAGCCATTTCTAACCTCATTTCCATTGCTTTCCAACAGGGCACTCATCTTTAGGCAGGAAATAACACCTGAGCCTGCTGACATAAAAAGTGTTGTTTTTTTAAAGTGGTGACCCTCCCCCAATGTCTTGCAGCTTTCACCAGAGCCTCTTACTAATAGTTTATGCTAACACCTAACTTTCTTAATGCGAGAAGTACTACTGTAAGCAAAAAAAAAGGGTTTTTGGAGGGGGGGCAGTATTTCTTGCGTTGTACAGCTTTTCAGTAAATATATTTAATGCTTACGCCTGACATTAGAGGTGCTTGCCTGCGCGGTGATTTTCCCTCTGAATAGCTAATAAATAGGCAGTGAAAACATTTGTCTGTCTTTCCGTGGGGGGAAGGGGGACTGTCTTTGACTGGAAGGTACGCCTATTCTACTCTGAGAATGCCCGTGGTCTTTTCACTGATAAAAATGTCGTAACAAAAACTACAGTATGCTTAAGTATGCTTAAGAGTTGTTAAACTGGTTTTTATCTATTTTTCGGCACAGCCTGCCGGCCGTCAATTGGTCACCGCGCAGGTGGGCACCTCTAATGTCAGGAGTAAGTGTTAAATATATTTAGATCTTTGAATTAATATCGTTATTGATTTCTTTAGCATCACAACATTGTCCAATAATAGTTCAGGTGGGTAGCTGCGTCAGTATGCATAGGCTGCAAAGGAACAAGTAATAGGTTTATTCCATGCTGAAAAAAAGAAGAAAGAGAACACAACGTTTCGGCCGTGGAGCCTTCTTCAGGTGTGGCACCACCATGCTTTTTGACCACGCTCGAATATTCTTCTGTCCATATCTTTGGAAGGGAAATACAGAAAGCCTTCAAATCAAATGCATTTTAAAGACCACGACATGTGAAAGTGTTCACAGCCTCCACATAAAACTATCAGTGAGCTAATTCTCTTTTTTTAAACATCCGTTTTTTCATTGATGCGTAATTACGCACTAACTGGAACCCGGGGGGACCGCTGTGTACACATGTTCACAACGCAAGAAATACTGCCCCCCCTCCAAAAACCCTTTTTTTTTTGCTTACAGTAGTACTTCTCGCTTTAAGAAAGTGTTAGCATAAACTATTAGTAAGAGGCTCTGGTGAAATTTCTCTGTGAACCGAAGAGTTAAAGTGTCTCCTCTTTTTAACGGGAAGAGACATGGTGCTTTAAACAAGAGAGTGTGGCATTTCTTTTTGTCAATTTAAAAATTGTGTGTGTTTTTTTACTCCCTGGAGGAAATGGGCTTCCATAAGAATCAAGTAATAGGCTTATTCCATGCTGAAAAAAAGGAGAAAGAAAACACATTTAACAGGATTCAGTTTACTGTAGCTTCTGGGAAATACACTTTTCCTGCATTAAAGTTTAATCCGTCCAGAGCGCCCTACATTACAAACTCCAAGCGTTTCACCCTCACACGTGAAGAAGGATTCACAGCCGAAACGTAGCAGTATTGTATTGCAGTAAATGTTTATATCATTATATCTGTTTTTTATTTCTTTTTAAAAATTAAAAAATCGTTTGCCCAGCCTAAGAGGGGGGGTTTGCTCTCATTGACAGCTGACACTCCTCCATACACTCAAGTGGTAAATTAATAACGCCAATGTAAACGTTGTATTTACAATTTGTTGATAATAAAAATGTTAAGCTCTCTAAAGCTTTCTCAGTCAAGTATGATAGTTTACTCAGGGAGCTGTGTAAGCATGCGTAGGCAGCAAAAGATCAGCTAAACTGGGAAGATGCAACACCGAAGATATTATTAATAACCTTTTAAATCTGAAGGGAGATCTAAAGGGATCTTAATACCCTTAATACCCTTTATTAATAGGGTCACGTGAATTTGCGCCCTACCACTGTGTACATACAGTACGAACATGTGATATTTAGAAATATAAAAAATGTCAATATAATGGCAATAATATTAGCTATTTTAGTTTTTCAAAGAAATTTTTATTTGTTAAAAGAAAACTGATGGCAACAGCTGGGTTTGAATACTCAACCGCAGGATTACATGTCAGTTACTTAAGCAATCACGCTACCGAGACAGTCAGGTGACAAGCACATCTCAATGGAAAGTCTTATACAGTACTACTGTTTGTGCAACAGTACATGAATATAGTTATACCGTTATTTCTTTAGATATGCAATTCCATATTATATTACCTATTAATCAAATTCTAAAAGTATGCTTTTAAACGTACAGTGACATGGTCAGAAGGAGCAAGGAGCACGTAAAAACGTTTCCGAAATAACCACATGTAAGACTTTGATGCTTAAAATGTTTAGGGAGAAATGGAATACTGGTGTTTACTTTTTCTTAAAAATACCAAGACCAGCCATATTCAGTACAGTTTACATACAGTAATATGTTTATGTTCCTAAATTAATATCTTTTATGAGCATGTGAAAGGCATGGTGAATCAGAGATTCTCAATAATTACTTTGAATGATTGGAAACCAATGCATGATTGGATCAATGAAATGCTGTGGTGTTACATTTTGTTAATGAAAAATTAAAGTATTTTCGTTTACAAAGACGGTTACAAAGAATGTGGACCAGGGTAATACTTTGAGTTTACAGCTTGTCCAGGGTCATTCATTATTAATACTATTAGTAATATCTTCAGTAAAGACTTTGATGGCGACAGCTCAAACGCTGTACAGGAGAGGTTGAGCTTTATTAGCTCCAACTGGCGGAAATTCTGGATACTATTATTTTACTTGTGGTATCATGCAGCATTATGCGGGATTATACGGTAACCCTTGTTATACTGCGACAAGCGCACCGCGTTTTAACGCTGTATCACCCGCTTGTTTTGAATGGCTGCATCTGTATACCTTATTGTGGCATTGCAACTGATGGCAGCAATCACAGAGCAGTCAAAATATTCCCAGTTATAGTTCAGTATTTTGATTGGAAGAAAGAAATGGTGCTCAAACTAAATTAATCTAATTCAAAAACACACCCAATGAGACAGCTGAGTCGATTGCTCAAGACAGGGCAGTCAAGGCAATGTATTGCATTTACTGGCGGCAACTACAATACGGTGTTTGGAGGGGTCAGGCGTGATGAAGGAGGAAGCAATGTATTTGCAAATATAAAGAGTTTGTTGCAGAACAAAACTTTGATTGGTATGGGTTGCCCAGCCAACGTGTTCATCATGGAGTAGACACATTGGATGTCGACATTGAGAGCACCATCTTCAAAATTTACCAATACTGTGTGCACAGAGAATCTCAAGGAGTCCTGTGCCTTTGGTAATATTGAATACAGAAGGCTCCTCTCTCACAGCAAGACGCGATGGCTGTCATTGTTCTCAGATATTGAGAGGCTGCCACAAATGTTTCCAGCACTAAAGGCATTTTTTTCTGTTACAAGAAAAAGCACCATATGTGATCAGGATTTGTTTTGAAAATGACTTCGGTGACATTTACCTCTGGCACATGCATTCATTCACGCATGTATTCCAATCACACATTCAAGAGATGGAAAGAGATGGCAATTCAGTTGTGGAACAGAAAAAAAACTTGAACCAAGTGCACAACACGATTCTTGAACGCAAGAAACACGATTTCATATCTCTTAAAGTGAAGGGATAACTGGCACAAATGCACAAGGATGGACATGATAACATATGTGACCATTTCTGTGATCAGGTTCAATGTCTGTATACAGTAGTTCACACCTGGAATATCTGGAAAAGTGGAGAAGCCCCATGGAGGATTTTTCTTCTTTAATGTGGATGGATCTGTGTCAGGTACCAGATTGGAACGACATGGAAGCCTGTATCAAGGGTGTGCCAATTGATGATGGGCTTTGATCAGATCAGCAATCTAAGGAAATTCGTAGAAAACTGTAACAATAATGAAGAATGCAAAGATCTGCAAGCACACCAGAAGTGGACCCAATATTTTGAGAGGTCTAAAAGCTTTGAGTGTTATTCAGAGCTGCCAAAAATTGCACAGTTCTTTTATCGCCATTTCCTCCCACAATGCAAATGTAGAGAGAGTTTTCTCCCTGATGCCAGTGGACAAAAGAAAGAATCAACTGTCTGTTGAGTCACTAAAGGGAATTCTATGTGTGGAATACAATTTCTTGCAAGGAGTTTCATACTTACATGACGACCGATCAATCCCTGCTGGCAAAGATGCGAACTTCAAGCATGTATGCCAGGGAACATCAGCAGGAATGAAAAAAGCGTGTGGATCGAAAAGGTTTTCGTGTGTGTGGGGGGCTATTTTTATGCCCATGAGAAATAACACTGTTTAACTTTTCATTATATTTAAAAATGTTTCATTAAAATTGATCGTTTTTGGAACCAATGAGGACTTCTCCTAAGTTATGATATCTTCATTTTTTCCTCAGATGTTAAGACTTTTAAGTTATAGGTTAAAATAGGGCTATATTTTTGTTTTTTCTTTGTTTGCCATTATGGAAGAGAAATAGCAGCCCTGCAACTGTTTAAACGTTTGCTAAGAAGTCTAATAAAAAGTAAAGAATTTAAATTGATTTTTTAATTAGAAATAGTAATAAAGATTCATTACTTTGGAGGCATTTGTCGATTATCCCCCCATCCTCTTTTTGAAAATCAAAATATGGTCATCCTACAGTATATAACTTAATGTGACTTTGTTAATAATGTTCTTTTTATGTTCTATGAGTCTAAAACAACGCAATGAGAATTACTGTACATGTTTCTACTGATGAGTCTGTGTACTGTTATGCTGTGTTCACAGGAAATTGACTTTTTTGTTCATCGTCTTTTATTGTTTATTTTTGGTTTCGTGAAACGAGCAGTTTGTTTTGCTAAGGGTAAGTATGTAAGACCGTAACTGTAAGGGAAAATGAGTATCTGCTGTTTCTGTGGTAACTGTAGCCTTATGCTACTATTATGAAAATAGTAGTTCAAGTGGTTGTGTTATGATGGAGTAGCAGTAAAAGTTAATGTCTGTTTTGAACACCAGTCTCCTAGCTGTTCTCGCCCTGATCCAGTCCTCAGTGGGTATCATTGCTTCAGGTAGCTCATACACGCTTACACTGCTTAATCTAAGATTGTTTTTAACATCTCGGCATCCTTTCCTACTGAGTGGTACTGTATATAAACACAAACTGTCGTTCGTGCACCCTTATACAACAAAAATCCATAACTGGCATTTTTTAAGTGCAAGGTCCCGAACAAGCCATTACATTTTATTTCAGTTTCGAATGATTGAGACTAGCACGGAGGTATCACTCAATTTACTTAGAACGGGACAACTCAGTTAAGGTTAACGTTCTATTTTGTCCCCCCTGTTTACTTTCAAACTGCCAGTTCATTCCCGTAGTTCTGCCGTAATTAATCGAAGAATGTAACAACGG
This sequence comes from Atractosteus spatula, assembly GCF_055471065.1. NCBI lineage: Eukaryota > Metazoa > Chordata > Actinopteri > Semionotiformes > Lepisosteidae > Atractosteus > Atractosteus spatula. The sequence continues at coordinate 14,174,841 of NC_142732.1, read as the reverse complement.
CGAATTAGAAGTAAACGTTCCAAAAGCGTTTTTTTTTTGCTTTCATTTTCTAACTTTCTGCTTTTGCTGTAACAATTCTGTGATACACATCTCTAATAGCTCTTAAAAAGTTTTTGCTTAGATTCAGAAGGACAAAAGCTACTGTATGGAAGCCCATTTCCGCCAGGGAGTAAAAACAAATGCGCTATGGTATCTCACAATTGTGACTTAAAATCTCAGAATTACGACTTCATATCTCGCAATTGTGTCTTTTTTATCTCAGAATTACGACTTGTTCTCAGACTTTGTTCTCAGAATTACGACCTTTTATCTCACTTTTGTGACTTCGAAATAGCCTTTCATAGAAATAGATTTCTTTGTCTGGTCTTTTGTTATATTCATAAATCGTACAGGGATCTATAGGCCTGAACACTTGTATTGTCAAGTGACCTGATAAAAATCAAATTAATGTAGGTCTACAATACTTTTGCTCATAATAATTTCTACACGTTTTGCAAGATGGACACCATTATAGAGGACTTATTTTGTCGTGGCTATACAAACCATGAAGTTTTGGTGTTATTGGAGGAATCACACAATGTAAACCTGAGTCAGATAAACCAGAGGTCACCTCATTCATCGGATGCCCCAGACATGCTGGATGGCTGGCATAATAACGGATAGAGAAACTGTCCATCAGTTACCGCGCCTTATGGATGGGCGAGGAGTAGATCTGCATGCGCAAAATTTCCTGAGACACTGGCAGTATTACAGCCACAGACCAAACTATGTGTGGCATATTGATAGGTATGACAAATTAAAACTGTATATGGCTTCTCGAGAAAAATGATCTGGTTAGAAGCATACAAAAACCAATAATGACCCACGAATTCTTGCAGGTTATTTTATAGATGCTGTTACTGGAATTACTGGAATAATCACACAATAAGGCTGACCCACAACCCTCGCGCTCCCAGTGGACGACCTTCAGTAATGCATGCTGTCCCCAGTCTATATGGTGCACAGAACTACTTGCAGGCAGTTGACCAAATTAAAGTTGATATCTGTCGAGAAGACCGTTGTGTAAAGGACTACCCCTGCGAAGAGGATGTCTTCCATCTTTGTGTTGAACTGATGGCTGAACAGAACCTTGCAATGCCAGACGATGTGTTTGAAATCACTGACCTTTACTTAAGACTACGTGAAATGGTCCTCAATGGGCTGGGTCTTAAATAGGAATAGGAGAATAGCGGACTTTGCACTCTCTGGATAAGATAAGATGCTTATAAATGTGGGATCTGGGTACAACGATGTTTTGTTTTTTTCAAATGACACAGCAGATGTTACCACTTTTAATGTGTTGTCTTTAGATCCGATTTAACATTGAGTGTGAAATAGGATGAAACAAGGAACAAATGAAAGTAAATGTAAACAATCTTTAATGGACTATAGATAATGTTCACACATAAAACTAACCCAACCTTAATTTTGACAGTAACATTATCTAACAATATATGAAATGTTTGACGATAACATTACCTCACCTCTCTCATTTCCTTTCACCAAATGCAATGAAAATAGAGCACAGATTATATTCACTAATCGCAAGGTATTTGAACTCATTGAATTGGAACTCATCTGCAATCATGATGTTTCATAAAAAAAAGAATCTGACAAAATCCCAAAATCCCCAAATAGCCAAACTAGTCAAACACTGAAATATTACTTTCCAAAATTTTGTTAATTTCACACCTGAAGTCAGGATAGCTATCATAATGAATAGACACTCTCAAATAACAACCACATGTATGTGCCATAGGTCTTCTCTCAAATCCTTGCATATCCGTTGTAGGCATCCTCTCACGAGGCACCAGTAAATGTAAGGGTTTTGTGAATTTACTGGGACAATTATTAATTGTAGCAGTAAGTCACAAAATGATTCTTTTGATGGTATTAGAATCAACCTTGCTGAATAACTCAGATAACGCACACACACTGCTACTAATACATGGGAAAACATTTATTAATACATAAAATGTGCATATAAACATAACAGATCTTATCGTGAGGGCTAGCAGATTACAAAAGGCATATATCCAGTCAAGAAGAGTTACAAATACCAAGAGGGACATACGTTCAGTATATCATTCATTTAGACCGTTTCGTAAATGAACTTGGATTAAAACTTTTACACTGTATACTCAAAAGCAAGTACATCACTCATAGGAATTAAATTGATATCAACTGGGGTTGAGGTAACAATTGAATTCTCGAGCTGTAATGCAGAATGTTGAATACTCATCCAATCTGTTTGGATTCAGATCTTCCACGGACAAAGAAGCAGTGGCAGGCTTGTTGCTGTCCAATTGGTGCTCTCTTTTGAAGGTCACGAGGTCCTTAGACGTTGTTGTCTTCAAACCAAAACAGGATTAAGTGATGTCCCTTGTATCATTAGAACATTAACCTTAAATCTCCACATTACTCCTCGAGAATTCATACAGGAACCAGCTTTGGAAACAAACATGATAAATAACATCTGGAGTGTGTATAAGCAAGGTAGGAGACATTATCTCAGTCTAGGCTTTACACATCAGGAAGTTCACTGTTAATACCTGATACCTCTGTAGTAGGCAGCTATTTGAGAAAAAGTCACTTCCTTTCTTTGACATGCTACCTTTGACTCATTCATGCTACCCAGAGTACATCTTGATGTGAGAGTATAACATCCAGAGTACACCTTGCCAGTCATGATCCAGCTACCCAGCAGCAGTGTTCCCCGCCCCCCTGATGAACCACAACACTGTGTTTGGTACCTACCAGGGTGGTTTGGAGGTTTGTTCTATTAAAAGCAACCTAAACTACCTGCACCTCTTCAGGGCTTACTGTTTATTGGATTACTATCCAATTCATTTGTGTGGCCCCTGAAGGCATTCACGACCTCATGTTTGGTCTTATATTGTCTGGTTCTAGACCGTACAGGTTTCGTGATTTTGCTGAGATTAATTGTAGCAGTAATCACGCGGTAGTTCGTTATGGCTTTTAGAAAATCAATCGTCAGAACAACAACGCACACACATGGATTCAATACACAAAAATACATTTATTAAACATAAATTGTGCACCAAACATATATCAGTCTGCCTGGATACAGGCGGCAGACCTTACTGTAACGGTTATCAATATACAAGGTATATAATCTCAAAGAGATACACAACAGAGAATATATTTCAATATATAGTTTGGCTATACTAAATCGCTAATCAGTGTTATTACCCACTGTTACACTAGACTCAGAGGTAAATACATTACTCATGAATTAAATTGATAACAACTTGTTAAGGTAATAATTAAATTCTTGAGACACAAGGTAGAACATGGGGTTTACTTATCCACTGTATGGATTTGGATTTCCCGGCACAAACACCAAACCAGCTGACAGGTTCTGTTGCAACCTCTGTTCCAGTGGTTGTCCAATAGGCGTTGTCCCGGCGTCCTCTGGCTACCAGCCAACCAATCGAGGTGCAGCTCGGAGTAGGATGGGAGGAGGAATCTAACTGCAGCGCGCAGGGCAGTCGTTGCTCCAGAGGGGTCTACCAGCAGTTCGGCTGACTAGTAGAAAGTCTCTATGCACAGAGTGTGACTGCGGGTCCTCGCAAGTCACTCTTTTGCACGGGAAGAAACTGGTTTGTTCCCGGTCCAGCGCTGCTTCTGAATAAGCTATTCAGGTTGTCGACAAGGGTCCAACTGTAGGCTGTCATTGATCAAGAGAAGCATTCACATTGGTTTTGTCAGAATTCTGAGTACGTACGGGATCCTTGGCCTCGCGCTTAGAACAAAGTCCAAGTCCCAGTGCAGACAACACCGGTTGTCATGAGATTGTTTCTGAGGGTGCGTGAAAATGGCCAAGGAGAGCCCCGACCTGAGCTTGCGCTACCTTTTTGACCAAGACACAGATGTGTGCTGATTGGTTGAGAGTTTGGTGTGCATAGGAGACCCACATGGTGTTACCACGCCCTGCCAGTCCCTGATTGGTTGATCAAGGTGAGAGATGAGTCACTTACTCACGACACTTAGGAATGCAGTCCAGATGTTCATCTGGCACTCCCTAGACAAATAGGCGCCAGGGATGACCATTGACCATGATAGCCAGGCTTAGCTAAGTGCATCCCCAATTGGGAGCTGTTTCTTATCAAAAGAAAACACCTTAATTCAGCCTGCATGAATAGCTTCTCTGTGGCTTCACCACAGAGATGAAAAGAGAGATGGGGCCTCATTCAGGAAAGCACAGCAATGCTTAATTCTGTCTTATTAACAAGCATTGCCGCTTCACAACCTTGCGGGATAACTCAGACAACGCACACACACGGATACTAATACACGGGAATACATTTATTAATACATAACATGTGCATATAAACATAACAGATCTTATCGTAAGGGCTAGCAGATTACAAAAGGCATATATTCAGTCAGAGTTACAAATACCAATAGGGACATACGTTCAGAATATTATTCATTTAGACCGTTTCGTAAATGAACTTGGATTGCAACTTCTACACTAGATACCCAAAAGCAAGTACATCACTCATAGGAATTAAATTGATATCAACTGGGGTTGAGGTAACAATTGTATTCTCGAGCTGTAATGCAGAATGTTGAATACTCATCCAAGCTGTGTGGATTCAGATCTCCGGCGGACAAAGAAGCAGTGGCAGGCTTCTTGCTGTCCAATCGGCGCTCTCTGGTTCTGTGCCAGGCAGTGCTGCTGCGGCGTGTGACATGGTGGGAGAGATTCCGGCTGTGATGCGCTGCTGATGCTCTCTGAAGACCAGCTAGTTAGAGTTGGCTGAAACTATCAAAGTTTGTACACAGGAGAAAAGTGACTGTGGGTCACAGATGTGTAGCTGTATTGTTGGAGCTGCTTAAGATATGTTAAGACAGCCGACACATTACACAATGTGCTTGAATTAAATTGTTGTGTTGAATACAGATAAATAATATAGATATTTTCCATCAATAATATATATAAGCATGTTTTATGTTCTACTTCAGTCCCTCCTGTTAACCACCTGGCGATAGGCCCGGTAGGTTACCTATTACCCTCTACGTACACATCAGCAGAGCCCGTCGACTCATTTGACCTGACGTTTTGGGTATTTGCACTCCTCTTACAGCCTTAGCCATTCCCTATTGGAAGGACCTGAGCTTGGGAGTTTTAGATTTGATTTCCTGAACTCTGTTGAAGAACTGGTGGTGTGGGTGAGGGGTCAGTGGTAAAACCCTAGTTCCTCGTATCTGACTAGAAGGCCAATTAATATTTCATGAATAGTAATAAATGATGCTAGTCGCAGGAACTAGCACTGAGGCTCCTGATGTGGCAACTGCCCAATGTCTCACCAATTGTGTCAAGAGCTATATACACACCAATCATCACAGAGTCTGCCAACCTCATCACTATTCCATGCTCCAGACTGACTTTTAATTTCCTCTTCTTGAATGATTACTGGACACTGCAGGCTAAACCACCTCTCCTAGTTCTCTATCTTCAGTCAGCTCTGCACTCCACCAGGGTTTAAATGACAATAACCCTCTAGTGTGAAGGAGCCTGACACTTGTGGGCAGAACGTGGATTCCAGTGGCACCAAGCAGCACAGACTTTGCAGGCACACCATGCCTCGACAGCGAGAAAAACAGCACTGGGTTGGCGACCTCTGTACAGGTAGTGAGAGGACTAAGAGGTAATGATTGGCTCAGAAGAGGTTATATCAGAACTGGTATTATTTAACATATAAGCAGTGCCACAAGAGAATGTAATCTAATGGACTGACTCAGTGCATTACTTACTGAGTGGTCACCTGTGCTATTCCACAGACTATATTTTATAACCTCTATGGTCCTTGTGATAAACTCTGCTTTCCTAGATAAGCTTAATTACTAAAATATTACGCGGAGCTATCTGAGGAAGGGTATACCAGTAAAGGATTCATAATGGCTTCCACATTTCCACACCATTGCACAAATCACCACCAATTCACTACTAAATTAACTACTTTAATTTAATGTTTAACTTAGTCCAATTGGTTTCACACTCTCCAAAAGCTTGACTTGTCATTGCTCAAATGCAATGTAAATAATCCATTTACTTCGGAATTAATGTAAAACTCAATTTCAGACACTAGACTAGACTTCAACATAAAGCACTTTCCTTGGTATCTTATAACAAAGAATATCATCAGGCGCCTCTGCAATAACAGGATATTGCACAGGCCTCCGATGTGCACAAAATAAAATACAACACTTATACCTATATTTACATTAACCATCTGTCAGGTTATTCCCCCCCCCTCATAGTTCAGTCCAGTTTCCCAGATAAATGGGGCATCTCTGTCCATCCTGAAGATTGGGATCCACAGTTCAGAAAAGAACAATAAATCCTTCATGTTAACTTGAGGTCGTTGGGGTGATAACTTGGTGGTCCACTAGGTCAAGTCCATCTCGGAACCCAAAAGGCCAGGTTATTTTATCAATCCGGTCCCTCCTGTTGGGAGTTGAACACACCCAGGCCTCAAGCAGATTAATTAGAGTTGCATTTTACGACTGATTAGGTAACGGAAGCAAGGCCTTCACTCTTCGAGCTCTCAGATATTATAATACCTGTAATGAGATTTTTTTAGAAAGCAGCTACTGGCCCTCCTGTTGAAGAAATAGAATGTTAATAACAGAGTTTTTTATCAATTTTCCTCTCTACTTTCAACTTTTTTTTTCTCACAAGATGTCCAAACAAACACGGATCGTTTTTCATTTAGACTTCATGTTGATCTGGATAGAAATCCTTCCAAATGGACTAGATGCATGCTTTTCCCTTGTCTCCTCTCTGAAGAAATTATGATTGGTTGCCATTTACCTTTCAGCTCTGATCAGCCAGGGCCTACTGCTTTGTGCTCCTTCTGTGAGGTCACAGGGCTCGTGGCATCAAATTCCATCACTTAACAGGCCAGATTTTTATGACTCTGTCAACTCCTCAGAGTTCCTGTATCTTTCTGCTGAGAATCTCTCCAGATTCCCTTCTCTCCAGGTGTTACACCCTGCTGCTTCCATTCTGTTTCCTCTCTGAGTGAAGCTCTCTGTTGGATGTCTTGAATATTTAAATTTCCTATTTGGGAAGACCCTGTCACTTCAGATACCAAAAGGGCCATTACCTTAGCTTATCCCTTCATGACCTTAATTATATAGACATTCGTCTGTTACTCCCAGACTTGTATATTCCAATACGATTCAATACATAGTATGGCTATTTCATCCAGAAGAAATCTATATGATGTCAAAAAATTCCTTAATCTCATTCTTGCTACAAAGTGCTGCCTTTATCTGCCTTTTTTAATGATGACAAAGAGTGAGACCTAAAGGTGTTAGGTCTTAGCAGCTTTGTTCTCCCTCTGGATTGCCTTAGGGCTCTGTGTTGTCCCACACCCTATACATTCTGCATTCAATCAACTGTAGAATCCCTTTTGAGAACACATTGTTAAATTTGCTGTGACTCTGTCATTGTCAGTCTTCTCCTGGACATAGACGACTACAGCTTTCAGACATCTAAGTCAAACATATAGAGGAAGACCACATAGTCATAACTGCCAAGACCACCCTGTACACAGTGCTGCAAACACCCTTACTCATGCCTCCGTCACACCTCAACTAGATTACTGTAATAAGTTTACAGTGGGTCTCTCTATTCACCTTCTAAGTAAACCATATGGATAAAACTCCACTGTGTGACTCCTAACACATTTAAGGCACTGTGACCACATCGCCCCAACTGTGGCATCTCTGCACTGGCTCTCCATTGTTCAGCACATTGACTTAAATTTGTTAACTTTTACCCTCTGCAGTCTTATACTCTGAACCCTGCAATGCTTTACATTTTAATTACTAACTGTAAAATAAGCAGGGCCTAACTCTCTGCTAAGGCACATCTTTTAATAGTTTCTTTAGTATTTTTTTTTTCCAAGACGTGAATTTAGCCACCTTGTTCCACCGCTCTGAAGCTCACTCCCTGCCTATCTGAGAACTATAAACTCTTTATGAGGTCTTACTTCTAAAGTGAAAACCAGGGGTCCTAATCTTATTTTCATCTGTTCCCTTTTGTTTTTTACTGCTTTATCTATCTCAGCTTTGCAGGGGATCTGGAGCTCATCCCTGTCCAACACCCTGAATGAGACACCAGTCCACCACAAGGCACACACAGATACGGGGCTCTGTACACACTCACACCTAGGTCAAACTTTCCCTTTTTTTTTTTAGATACCATTTGACCCACTCGCATGTCTAGACTGCGGGAGGAATCCAGAGCGTAGGAACAGAACCCACACAAATACGGGGAGAAGATATGAACAGCACGCCATTAATTGAACCCAAGGCTAAGCTGTATGAGGCACAAATGCTAATTACTGTGAGATTTTGCTCTCCTCATGTATTTCAGCTTTGTTTCAACTAAATTTGTATAGCTAATTTTTTATACAAATACTATCTCACTCATTTATATATCTGAGTCATTTAGGTCTACCTGTACTCTGTTGGTATTTGTATTTATACATTTTAGATGTTCTTATATTTTTCTGTTCACCTGAGTTGCTTCTTGATTTATTTTAATCAAGTCTCTAATGTCTAGCCAGTCCAGCTGGCTAAAAACATTCACATAGTCTTATTTGAAACATGCAGTCACACACTAAGATTTTTCACCTACACACGCGCGCACACACATACACAGGCCGGCACACAAATTAATAAAAACACACGTACACATCTATAGTGTTTTTGCATTAAATTTGGAAATTGGAATTTGGAAATTGTTGGATCATGTGTCGTATTTCACGAACATTTTAGTTACAATTTTTAATTATAGTTTTAGCGTAAACATGGTATACATGTTACTTTTACATGTATCTGTTTTAACAGCTGTGTAACTTTTAAAACACAGCATCACGTATTCCATTTTGTTTGTTTTTCTTTCAACAAGCAATGTTTGTTACTTCCAATCGGGTTGATCCATTTTTTTATCGTACTTTTGAGCACACGTTCTGTGCTATTGTGTGCTGTATTATTCTTTCTCGCCTCACCAGGGTTACGCGGTGGAAGGCGGAAGGTTATTCTTCACATTTTATATCACATATCCAAACTTACACTTCTGTCCTCTCCACACCACACATTCTTCTCCGCCATCGCTACCTCTCGCAGCCCATCACTACCTTCTTTTTTTACCCGTTTTATTAGTCGCACAACCCGTTCTTTTAACTTTGCTTTTTTAAAGATGTTTGACTTCTTTTCTTGATTTAGCAAAGCTAAACAACATTCTTATGGATTCCCCTTCCATATTCTCATAACCCAACAACACTACTATTGCCATTCTTTTCATACTTCAATCCCAATACACAACTCATTTTTCCATGTTCCCTTTACCATCTTTTCTTTAGTCCTTACAATACTCCTCTAGTGGTCTAGAACCGACCCTGTTTTATCTGGACTAGATACCATCTCCAGATCTCTCAGTGCTGCCAGCGGAGCTGCCGGCACACTTACAAGTACCCTTGTGAAGCAGTCAATCAGTGAATATGAGTCTGGTGTTAGCATACAGGACCAACTCCTCGCTTAACGCTCAGCAGTCACTGGTGATTAAATTGCTAGCACAACTGGTCTATAATCATATTATTAATATAATATTAACTTTAGCTTCCTTAGGGGGTGCCCGCCCGGACTCAGAGGGAATCTTGCTGGCACAATACCGTCGCTCAGCTCACCTTGTTCCGTTTAGGGACTTTGACTCGCCCCAGGTGGAAAGCGCCCTGGTTTAGAGACCCGCCCCGAGCTCAGAGGAACCAAGTCTTGTCTTGGTTTCGAAACCAAGCTCAGAGGAATCATGTCTTGTCTCAGTTTAGGGATTTTTACCCTGAATCTCACAGAGACGTGACCTTACTCTTTTCCCTATAAACGATTCTTTATATTCTCTGTTTCCGGTCCTTCCCTTACGGCAACCTAATTGGGTGGTAACGTATAAAATATACTCACCCTGTGTGCCGTCTGGGAATTACCGGAGACCTGGAGAATCCTTGCCGACTACGCCAAATTGTTGTGGGAAATCCTTCATCCAAGGAGCAGGACACAGTCTTTGTGGATTCAGTTGTTTTATTGAGCTCAATAATGACATCAACGTGCGTTGGGTCTGCCCCGCAGGACAGACAAACTGCAAAGGTTTCCCAGCTCTTATATACAGTATGATCTCAGGAAGTTGTTTTGTTTCAGCTTCATGTGTATTTGTCTTGCCCTTTGATATGTAGCATTAGTTGACCGGTTGGTCCTGTCTCAAGTCCTGTCCTTTGATGTGTAGCTATTCTTTGATATATAGCATGAGATGACCGGTTGGTCCTGTCTCAAGTCCTGTCCTTTGATGTGTAGCTGTAATTGTTGGAGCTGCTTAAGATATGTTAAGATGGGTTCGATTTCCGGCCAATGCAGTGGCTTTGGCAGCGAGCGGCTCCATCACTTGCATCCCCTTTCAACTCACAACTGAAAACCCACTGAAGCTTAGAAGCTGTGAGCCAGGTCAGTACCCGGATGAGGGTGACCTACAGGGAAAAGCAAAGCTTACAGCTGGAAGCGGTGTTAATGGAGCCAGCGGTGGGGCGCTCACCCTGAGGTCTGTGCGGGTCCCAATGCCCCAGTATAGTGATGGAGACGCTGTGTGGTAAAAAGGCGCCGTCTTTTGGATGAGATGTAAAACCGAGGTCATAGCTCTCTGTGGTCATTAAAAGTGACCACCAAAACCTTTGACAAAAGCTCTTGCTAATTGATGGTCTTCAATAATGCTTCTCCTTTAGGTACATTTGAAATCAGCTGAAAAATGCTGTGAAATGGGGGGGCACTTCAGGCTAGTGTAGGATTTGGGTTACAAGAACCATTAAACAGCACGAGAAAGCCCGTACACTGAATCGCAGGGCTTTCTATTCAAAGGACAAAAGAAACGTCTCTGAATTCCATTTTTTGCAGCACAGAGAGGACAGCGGGAATGAGGCCTGTTAGCTCAGTTGGTTAGAGCGTGGTGCTAATAACGCCAAGGTCACGGGTTAGATCCCCGTTAAGACCAGGCAGTCTCCTCCTCTCTTGCCAAAACCCGTTGCTTTCTTGCTGTGGTGAGATTGGTGGTAATGCAAAGACGCCACATACTACCGACAGACGAGAGTGTTGTGGGAGAAGAGAGAAGTGATGGAAGATTGAAGAATGTCCTAGGTGGAGCCAAGATGAAGTGTCACAATTTCCTAGGGTAGGATTTCAAATGTTTAAGATGGTAAAAATAACCGGAAGTGATCCCCCAGTCCGGCGCAGTCTGACGTACTTCTGTCATATAAAGTGAAACTAGATGTCGAACTGGAGCCTCACCATTTGCATAAGTGAGGCTCCAGTTATACATCTAGTTTCACTTTAAATGACAAAACTGAAGAGACTTAAAGGAGCTGGAGAGGATTTCTTACAACTTTTGAGCCGGCACAGTTTTCGAAAACGTTTTCTTCACGCTGCACTATACAACACAGACAGCCAAGAGTCTCCAAAACAAAACGAATTGACAGATAGGAGAAAAGTCCCACTCGTCCTAAAGTTCCTAAAATCCAGCACTGAGCGTAAACAAATTGTTCAAGTAGCGTGGGAATGCTACCCCTAATGCTAGCTGGAGTTTGAGCGTCTGGTTCAGAGTTTGCTCAAGAGTTTACCTTTCACAGATGCGCAAAGATGAATGTTGAGGGTGCACGCTTCAAGGCGCCTTACAGTGCAGGGAGTGATTAGAGACGATTCGTGACGTGTGCTCGTTCCCATATACCGTACGCCCCGGGTTGCAGTGCTAGGATGACGTCCAATACCGCTTTGGCACGTAACGGGATTATATTCAAGTGCAGGACGTGAGGGTTTTATTTTGTTCGTTTTGTTCTGCTCTGCTTTGCTTTGTTTTGCTTTCCATGGCGTTCGTAAGAGCGTCAATAAAACGGCGATTCCTGCGTCTAACACGAATGTAAGAGCTATTTCAAGTGCGGCTTCTAAAATGCTTGTAGACATTTGTCTGTTGTTGATTGTTTTTTTGTGTCTAACAAAGTGCCATTTTCCTGTCCGGACGGGGAGACTTTATCATTCCCACATGAAGCAACCCTTAAGTCCTCTGAAGCGTGTCTGTCTGCGAGGTTTGTATTTTGGAAAGGTTTTTTTTTTTAACGGAGAACGACTTTGAAAAAGATTTCCGCCGGCGTCTCGCGATCCGTGTGAGATTGTAGCAAGAACATGGTGCGGCTTCTTAAATGCTTGTGGACATTTGTCTGTTGTTGATTGTTTCTTTGTGTCTAACAAAGTGCCATTTTCCTGTCCGGACGGGGAGACTTTATCATTCCCACATGAAGCCACCCTTAAGTACTCTGAGGCGTGTCTGTCTGCAAGGCTTGTATTTTGGAAAGGTTTTTTTTTTTAATGGAGAACGACTTTGAAAAAGGTTTCCGCCGGCGCCTCGCGATCCATGTGAGATTGTAGCAAGAACGCAACAACGGCGGCGCTCGCTGTAGTTGTGGCCGAGTGTTTAAGGCGATGGACTAGAAATCCATTGGGGTCTCCCCGCGCAGGTTCGAATCCTGCCGACTACGGTGTCCTCCTCACGTCGTCGTGTGCCGGCGCAAGCAAGGAAAAGTGCCTTTCTGCTTTTCCTGGTGGTTTTAAAACGCGAGATCGCTTGTACCCGCTGCCTTGGAAAGAAATGTCTACATGTTTACTTGCACATTGTCTATTGTTTGTTTGTACATTGTCTTGATGCACTGTTTGCACTTTGTCTTGTTTTTTACACTTGTTTTACAATCGAGAGACCTTCTGTAAGTAAGAATTCCATTGTACCAGTACCATATGGCAATAAAGTTCAAGTTCAAATGCTTCAGCGTCCGCAAACGGCATTTTGCAACTGGAAGCAGATGGCGACGCTTTTTGCGGTCGCGTGTCTTGTGCCCCATTTCTGGCCTTTAACATCGAATCAATAAAGCTGTTAGAACCGACACCATAGGTGCTTTTCTTACAACTTTTGATCTGACTCAGTTTCGGAATGCAATTCCTGAACACTGCGAGAGACAACCTACAGATGCAGCCATTCAAAATGAGCGGTAAAAACCCGTGGTACAGTAACCAACCCGCAGGGCATCGTAGGGCACCGCGGTAAGTGATTGGCTGGCCAAAATGACCGACAGGGGCACTCGTGGTGCATTGGTTGGTAGTGAAAAGATTTAATCATTTAATGTCTTTACTGTGCACATTTCAATCCGCTTAGTTTTGAATATTTATATGGAATTTTACCACTAAAGGGAAATTTTAGTAGCTGAGCATAAAAAGAAGAGGAGCATAACGCATCTGAAGGTCATAAACGATATTAATTTAGGAACATAAACATTACTGTATGTACATAAACTGTACTGTGTATGGCTGGTCTTGATAGTTTAAAGAAAAAATACACACCAGTCTTCCATTTCTCCCTAAACATTTTAAGCATGAAAGTTTTATGAAACGGTACCCAAATATGTGATTGCTGTATAGAATGAATTTTAATTTTTAAAAATTATTTAACACGAAAATTAAGCTGTTTACATCTTCCGCCTGAGAACAGTCACCCGTTGCTTCCCAACGCAGAAACACAGCCACTAACTAGCAAAGAGAGGACATTAGCTAGCCAATATGATAAAGAAATAAATGATTATTTTGTTTATTTCTTTTGCACATTTATTTGAACATTTCCATCGATTGTACAAGCACTTGGAAACTGTCCAATCCCTAGTTCATCAAGCATTTACCGGTCTGGTGCCGGTCTGTGTCTTCTAGGATATAATGCCAGCGAACTCTTGTTTTTATGTCCACTATACCTACGCTGGGCAAACGTTCCGAGGTCAAATTCTTCCAGCACGGGGGTACCTTTAAAGCGGAGACGACGGCACCGAAATTTTTTGGCGCGCCTTCTCTTTAAAGCCCTGGCCAAATATGAAGACAGTACGTACAGTTATAATTCAAACGGAATTAAAAACTACACATCCCAGTTACCATGGTGGTGCTTGTGATCATTGCGTTTAACCAACGAAACAGGGCGAAAAATCAGTCACATGACTTTGGGGCAGAGTTTCGAAAGCTTAACCTATCAGCAACAAAGCGAAATTTACACGATAGGCTACCTCAAACTGTCAGTTACACGACTGTGTATGTCGCTTAAGCCACTCCTATTTGGCATTTTAGTTATGGAGGCGAGAAGACGCCCCCCCCCCCCCTCTGGGTGTCTGATTTGCCGCCATCTTTAACTGTTCGGTGTCCGAATCGGAGTAGCTACGCGTACGAAATAAAGTTAATCCCAACTACAAAACATATATTTTTGTGGTAAGAGGGCACAAAACATCAGTATTTACTGCTATTAATTACTGTACGATTTATAGTTGAAATCTGAGCCTAGATATAAAGTTAGATATAAAGTTAAAATCTCGACAAAGCAATGTAGGAAATACAGAGAAAATAAATCCTTTCTGACATCTAAAATCAGTTTCGATCAAGGTCTCTAAAACGAACAAGAAAAAGAGGATTATCGGAGGGCAATTACGCTGTGTTTATATAGAATAACTGATTTATGAGCAATCTAATTTCTTGTTCGTTTAAAACAGTGAAATGTCAGCTGCAAAAGATCGCACCAGAAACAGCACTCTCTCTGCTTGTCATAGACGTTCAGGAAAGGCTGAATGAAGTCATGTCAAGTACAATAATTCGGTGATCAATAATAACAGTTGTAGGACAGTATATAAGGAGGATAAGGATTTTGAAGTTGACTCGAAATCTGATAGGTAACCAGTGCAAGGACTTGAAAACAGGTGTAATGCATCCCTGATAGGATTCTTGCTGTCATATTCTGAACATATTGAAGATTGCTCAGTGTGGATTTAATTTCCCCAGTGAACAGGATGTGCATTTATTGATTCTAGAAAAAAAGCCTTTCTTGATTTCTCTAGTTCACTTTAAAATAAACTATTATTCCACAATGCAGAGTATTACATGGCCAGTATTTACACATGATATTTGTGATTTAAAGAAATTAACACAAGCAGCTTTTGGAGATTTCAGTGTTGGCTGAGTTATTGCAGGATAAAAGACTAGAGATGTTGGCAAGAAGAAGATAATTTGGGGAAAGCTGAGGAATACACTTATAACAAGAACACTTCCTATTGGGGTTAGGCATACTTTTGATGAAGTTAACAGACTATATGTTTACATAGATACTGAAATAAGGATTGTATTTTAGATTATGTGTAGTTGCTGGCATTGAACTGTGTGTTGGATGCACATGAATTGAAGGAATGGGCAAACATGGGCTGATGCGGATCCACAGAGCCAGCATATTAAGATGTTTATAATTAGAGGCAATTTGTTTAAATAACTAGGTATGGATACTGATGTGCAAGAGAGGTGGAAAGGCTGTTTCCTTAAGCCAGCACTATAAAATATTTTATTCTCAGTGAGATGCTGCCATTTCATCGTGGGTTTCTAACACTGTGTATAGTTCCATCCACACAGTGCCTTTACTTCCATCCATTTCTAATCTCTTTATCCAGTACAGAGGATTTGGAGCCTATCCCAGT
This sequence comes from Atractosteus spatula, assembly GCF_055471065.1. Taxonomy (NCBI): domain Eukaryota; kingdom Metazoa; phylum Chordata; class Actinopteri; order Semionotiformes; family Lepisosteidae; genus Atractosteus; species Atractosteus spatula. Next base: position 14,159,191 of record NC_142732.1, on the reverse strand, counting down.
AAGCAACGGACACAAGGCAGAATACACCCTGGACGTAGCGCCAGTCCATCACAGGACAGACAGACACAAACACACACACACCAGGGCCAGTTTTCCCATAAACCAATTAACTTACCAGTATGTTTTGGAGTGCGAGAGGGAGTCATATCACACATATGGAGAAAAACCATGTAACCCAGAGAGAACATGTAAACCCCACACACACAGGATGGCAGGAATTGAACCTAGGACCCCAGTGCTGCAAGATAGCAATGCTAACCACTTCGCCACCATTATAAATGGATGGATATCTTAGTTATCTTTCTAGTTCACAGGTTTGCATGCATAATTTAATTTTGAAAGCCACTGAGACATCAGGTACTACTGTTGTATTTATGAAAAAGAAACAAAACAAAAAACATACTAACAACTGTGCCATCCTACTCCTTAGTTAATACATTTTATTATTCATAAACAGTTAACATTGTTAGCAAAATATTTTGAATTATATTTAACCCTATTTTTTCTTTAGTTTTGTATTTAACTTATTATATGATAGTCAGACTTAATGTATATTTGAACAATGAAAATATATTTTTACAAGATGCGGGGGAAAGTGCAACAGCTTATTACAGTGCTAAATTTAATATTATTGATTGCTAATAGTTTATGCTAACACCTAACTTTCTTAATTAGATGTATTTAAAACTGTGAACTAAGTGTAACATAGTATTCAGAAATACAATCGATAATAGTTTTGTGGTGTTTGTATGGATGAAACGTTTCTAAAATGTATAACGTAACAAAATTAAAGACGATTAAAATCTGTAATCTTTCCACTTGTAATGTCATTAGACAGAACAACACGTTTCTGGTTTGTTTTAATTAGTATTAGTTAGTAGTTAGTAGTTTTAATTTAATTAGTTTTGCAATTCGCACTGATTCCCTTGCGAAGATATGGACTTAAGAATATTCGTGCCTGGTCAAAAAATGGCATTAAGCACTTAAAATTAATATGGTTAATAATAGTAAACTGTAACATGCTGTAACAAGATCGGTTAAACTGCGAAGAAAATGCTTTCAGAGAAAATGTTTCAGGTGTGAAGAACATAGATCTCCAATGCAATTTCAACCAAACCTGTTCCCACACACCCTGCCCCCACTACCATTAGAATATACACAAAGCACTGAAATCTTTCGAGCTAATGATCAGGTGACCCGAGAGAGAGCGAGAGAAACACCAAGGGGTGCGGAACCAGGGAACTATTTACATGGAAAACGGGCGATCTCCCCAGACTGTCTGCCCGTTTCACTGTTACCTGGATACCTCTTTATTTAGAACTCACTAACACTGATTTTTAGTTTAGAAGGATTCAAGTTGGGTTTTAGATGAAAGGCAGCGACCTTAATCAAGCCCAAATCATAATTGAACCCATTCAGAGCCTACATTACATTTTAGCGTTTCATTCTGAGCAGAAGACCCTCACACCTGAAGAAGGCTTGCGTTTTCTCTCTTCTCTTTTAAGCATGTGTACAATGTGTAATACAATTACAATGTGTAATTACAATGCTGTAATACAATTTGAATCGTATGAGGGTGGGGGGGAGGTGTCTTTCGCTGGAAATCTCGCCTGCTTCTACTTTACGAGTACAACCCCCTCTCTGCCGGAGTGCTGGCTGTGACGAATTAAACCGGTTTCACAGGTTTCAATCACAGACCATGTGACATGGGAGTCAGGAAACTAACACACAGCGCCACCGGATTTGATAACACTATAAAAACGCTATAAAATAATGTGACTAGGCACAGAACAAGTTTACAGCACAGTACAATAATAAATGCTGACCATGACTTTAGAAGCATAAATTGCCTTACACTCAATTTAAACACAAGCTGTCTTTAGCCCTCTAAGCTGGTTCATACAGAAATGTAGAGATCCAGGCTCAGAACACACAGCTTCATTAGCGAAAACATATGCAGGACAACTAGAGAAGACGTTTTACAGAGGATGGATTTTTAGAAACATCTCATCAGTGACATCACTGAAGTCAACTCCTAGGTACTGTAACTGTCGTGTGGATAGTTTCACAAGAATCAGACAAAGGTTTAAGCATCGCTTGTTCTAGATAAAACTGCAAAAAAAAACAACAACAACCCATAATGTACTTCTTTGCGGCTCTGTTTGCCCAAATCATATATTCACAACGTGAAATCTAGAAAATAATATTACGTAACCAAAATCCGCAATATGGAAACAGAACCTGTGTAATTGTTGATAGATGATGTACTCGTAACATTTTTTCAAGACGAACTACAACATTTAAAAAATGACTTGTATGTACTTGATATCTCTAATCAATCCACGGGTCCCAGCACAAAAACGAAACTAAAACGCATACCGTTTCGCGCTTCTTATTAGTTGCTCAAAAGTAATTTGACCGTATGAAATGCATAATATAAACCTAGAAACATATATGTGAGCAGTACTTAAGCACTGTAGTATCGGTGTTAAGACATACCTCTCAAATACTGTAAATCAAGTTAAAAATATCTCAAGACCGATTCTGGTCATAATGAAACCATGTTTCGTGTATGTTTTCTTTAAAGTACCAAGACCAGCCATATACTGTATGTTTATGTTCCAAAATTAATATCGTTTATGGCCTTCACACGCGTTGCAGTATGCTCCTATTCTTTTTATGCTCAGCTACTAAGATTTCCCTTCAGTGGTAAAATTAGATATGAATATTCAATACTTAAACGGGCACAGTTAAGACATTAAATATACATATACATACTGTATACAGTACAGTTTTCATACGGTAAAATGTTTATGTTCCTAAATCAATCTCTTTTATGAGCATGTGAAAGGCATGGTGAATCGATTCTCAAAAATTACTGTACTTTGCATGATTGGAAACAAATGCGTGATTGCGAAATGCTGTAGTGTTACTTTTACAAAGACGGTCGATGAAAAAAAGAATGTTGACCAGGGCAATACTTTGAGTTTACACTTACAGCTTGTCCAAGGTCATTCATTATTAATACTATTAGTAATATCTTCGTTAAAGACTTTGATGGCCACAGCTCAAACATGAGAGGTTGAGCTTTATTAGCTCCACCTTGCGGAAATTCCGGATACTATTATTTTGCTTGTCGTATTATAGGAGAATTTACGGTAACTCGCGGTATTTACCGGTAGCTTGCGGTAGACTGCGTACAGCGTACCGCAAAATAATGCGGTATCGCCCGTGCATTTTGAATGGCTGCATCTGTAGGCTGCCAAAAGTCTCCGAAACCAAATTTTGATAGCAGAAAATTCTCACTCGTCCAGAAGTTCCCTTGGGACCCAACATCCAGCACAGAGTGGTAAAAAAGCGTCTTTTTTAGAGACCCTTACAGCGTGCATTGGTGGTTCAGTGGTCGAATTCTCGCCTGCCACGCGGGAGGCCCGGGTTCGATTCCCGGCCAATGCAGTGGCTTTTGCAGCGAGCGGCTCCATCACTTGCATCCCCTTTCAACTCGCAACTGAAAACCCTCTGAAGCTTAGAAGCTGTGAGCCAGGTCAGTACCCGGATGAGGGTGACCTACAGGGAAAAGCAAAGCTTACAGCTGGAAGCGGTGTTAATGGAGCCAGCGGTGGGGCACTCACCCTGAGGTCTGTGCGGGTCCCAATGCGCCAGTATAGTGACGGAGACGCTGTGTGGTAAAAAGGCGCCGTCTTTTGGATGTAAATCCGAGGTCATAGCTCTCTGTGGTCATTAAAAGTGACCACCAAAACCTTTGACAAAAGCTCTTGGTAATTGATGGTCTTCAATAATGCTTCTCCTTTAGGTACATTTGAAATCAGCTGAAAAATGCTGTGAAATGGGGGGGCACTTCAGGCCAGTGTAGGATTTGGGATACAAGAACCATTAAACAGCACGTGAAAGCCCGTACACTGAATCGCAGGGCTTTCTATTCAAAGAAGGACAAAAGAAATTTCTCTGAATTCCATTTTTTGCAGCACAGCGAAGACAGCGGGCACGAGGCCTGTTAGCTCAGTTGGTTAGAGCGTGGTGCTAATAACGCCAAGGTCGCGGGTTCGATCCCCGTTCGGGCCAGGCAGTCTCCTCCTCTCTTGCCAAAACCCGTTACTGTGGTGAGATTGGTGGTTTTGCAAAGACGCCACATACTGCCGACAGACGAGAGTGTTGCGGGAGAAGAGAGAAGTGATGGAAGATTGAAGAGTGTCCTAGGTGGAGCCAAGATGAAGTGTCACAATTGCCTAGCGGAGGATTCCAAATGTTTAAGATGGTAAAAATAACCGGAAGTGATCCCCCAGTCCAGCGCAGTCTGACGTACTTCTGTCATATAAAGTGAAACTAGATGTCGAACTGGAGCCTCACCATTTGCATAAGTGAGGCTCCAGTTATACATCTAGTTTCACTTTAAATGACAAAACTGAAGAGACTTAAAAGAGCTGGAGAGGATTTCTTACAACTTTTGAGCCGGCACAGTTTTCGAAAACGTTTTCTTCACGCTGCACTGTACAACACAGACAGCCAAGAGTCTCCAAAACAAAACGAATTGACAGATAGGAGAAAAGTCCCACTCGTCCTAAAGTTCCCAAAATCCAGAACTGAGCGTAAACAAAGTGTTCAAGTAGCGTGGGAATGCTACCCCTAATCCTAGCTGGAGTTTGAGCGTCTGGTTCAGAGTTTGCTCAAGAGTTTACCTTTCACAGATGCGCAAAGATGAATGTTGAGGGTGCACGCTTCAACGCGCCTTACAGTGCAGGGAGTGATTAGAGACTATTCGTGACGTGTGCTCGTTCCCATATACCGTACGCCCCGGGTTGCAGTGCTAGGATGACGTCCAATACCGCTTCGGCACGTAACGGCATTATATTCAAGTGCAGGACATGAGGGTTTTATTTTGTTCGTTTTGTTCTGCTCTGCTCTGCTTTGCTTTGTTTTGCTTTCCATGGCGTTCGTAAGAGGGTCAATAAAAAGGCGATTCCTGCGTCTAACACGAATGTAAGAGCTATTTCAAGTGCGGCTTCTAAAATGCTTGAAGACATTTGTCTGTTGTTGATTGTTTTTTTGGGTCTAACAAAGTGCCATTTTCCTGTCCGGACGGGGAGACTATATCATTCCCACATGAAGCAACCCTTAATTCCTCTGAGGCGTGTCTGTCTGCAAGGCTTGTATTTTGTAAAGTTTTTTTTTTTAATGGAGATCGACTTTGAAAAAGGTTTCCGCCGGAGCCTCGCGATCCATGTGAGATTGTAGCAAGAACGCAACAACGGCGGCGCTCGCTGTAGTTGTGGCCGAGTGTTTAAGGCGATGGACTAGAAATCCATTGGGGTCTCCCCGCGCAGGTTCGAATCCTGCCGACTACGGTGTCCTCCTCACGTCGTCGTGTGCCGGCGCAAGCAAGGAAAAGTGCCTTTCTGCTTTTCCTGGTGGTTTTAAAACGCGAGATCGCTTGTACCCGCTGCCTTGGAAAGAAATGTCTACATGTTTACTTGCACATTGTCTATTGTTTGTTTGTACATTGTCTTAATGCACTGTTTGCACTTTGTCTTGTTTTTTACACTTGTTTTACAATCGAGAGACCTTCTGTAAGTAAGAATTCCATTGTACCAGTACCGGTTACATATGGCAATAAAGTTCAAGTTCAAATGCTTCAGCGTCCGCAAACGGCATTTTGCAGCTGGAAGCAGATGGCGACGCTTTTTGCGGTCGTGTGTCTTGTGCCCCATTTCCGGCCTTTAACATCGAATCAATAAAGCTGTTAGAACCGACACCATAGGTGCTTTTCTTACAACTTTTGATCTGACTCAGTTTCGGAATGCAATTCCTGAACACTGCGAGAGACAACCTACAGATGCAGCCATTCAAAATGAGCGGTAAAAACCCGTGGTACAGTAACCAACCCGCAGGGCATCGTAGGGCACCGCGGTAAGTGATTGGCTGGCCAAAATGACCGACAGGGGCACTCGTGGTGCATTGGTTGGTAGTGAAAAGATTTAATCATTTAATGTCTTTACTGTGCACATTTCAATCCGCTTAGTTTTGAATATTTATATGTAATTTTACCACTAAAGGGAAATTTTAGTAGCTGAGCATAAAAAGAAGAGGAGCATAACGCATCTGAAGGTCATAAACGATATTAATTTAGGAACATAAACATTACTGTATGTACATAAACTGTACTGTGTATGGCTGGTCTTGATAGTTTAAAGAAAAAATACACACCAGTCTTCCATTTCTCCCTAAACATTTTAAGCATGAAAGTTTTATGAAACGGTACCCAAATATGTGATTGCTGTATAGAATGAATTTTAATTTTTAAAAATTATTTAACACGAAAATTAAGCTGTTTACATCTTCCGCCTGAGAACAGTCACCCGTTGCTTCCCAACGCAGAAACACAGCCACTAACTAGCAAAGAGAGGACATTAGCTAGCCAATATGATAAAGAAATAAATGATTATTTTGTTTATTTCTTTTGCACATTTATTTGAACATTTCCATCGATTGTACAAGCACTCGGAAACTGTCCAATCCCTAGTTCATCAAGCATTTACCGGTCTGGTGCCGGTCTGTGTCTTCTAGGATATAATGCCAGCGAACTCTTGTTTTTATGTCCACTATACCTACGCTGGGCAAACGTTCCGAGGTCAAATTCTTCCAGCACGGGGGTACCTTTAAAGCGGAGACGACGGCACCGAAATTTTTTGGCGCGCCTTCTCTTTAAAGCCCTGGCCAAATATGAAGACAGTACGTACAGTTATAATTCAAACGGAATTAAAAACTACACATCCCAGTTACCATGGTGGTGCTTGTGATCATTGCGTTTAACCAACGAAACAGGGCGAAAAATCAGTCACATGACTTTGGGGCAGAGTTTCGAAAGCTTAACCTATCAGCAACAAAGCGAAATTTACACGATAGGCTACCTCAAACTGTCAGTTACACGACTGTGTATGTCGCTTAAGCCACTCCTATTTGGCATTTTAGTTATGGAGGCGAGAAGACGCCCCCCCCCCCCCTCTGGGTGTCTGATTTGCCGCCATCTTTAACTGTTCGGTGTCCGAATCGGAGTAGCTACGCGTACGAAATAAAGTTAATCCCAACTACAAAACATATATTTTTGTGGTAAGAGGGCGCAAAACATCAGTATTTACTGCTATTAATTACTGTACGATTTATAGTTGAAATCTGAGCCTAGATATAAAGTTAGATATGAAGTTAAAATCTCGACAAAGCAATGTAGGAAATACAGAGAAAATAAATCCTTTCTGACATCTAAAATCAGTTTCGATCAAGGTCTCTAAACGAACAAGAAAAAGAGGATTTTCGGAGGGCAATTACGCTGTGTTTATATAGAATAACTGATTTATGAGCAATCTAATTTCTTGTTCGTTTAAAACAGTGAAATGTCAGCTGCAAAAGATCGCACCAGAAACAGCACTCTCTCTGCTTGTCATAGACGTTCAGGAAAGGCTGAATGAAGTCATGTCAAGTACAATAATTCGGTGATCAATAATAACAGTTGTAGGACAGTATATAAGGAGGATAAGGATTTTGAAGTTGACTCGAAATCTGATAGGTAACCAGTGCAAGGACTTGAAAACAGGTGTAATGCATCCCTGATAGGATTCTTGCTGTCATATTCTGAACATATTGAAGATTGCTCAGTGTGGATTTAATTTCCCCAGTGAACAGGATGTGCATTTATTGATTCTAGAAAAAAAGCCATTCTTGATTTCTCTAGTTCACTTTAAAATAAACTATTATTCCACAATGCAGAGTATTACATGGCCAGTATTTACACATGATATTTGTGATTTAAAGAAATTAACACAAGCAGCTTTTGGAGATTTAAGTGTTGGCTGAGTTATTGCAGGATAAAAGACTAGAGATGTTGGCAAGAAGAAGATAATTTGGGGAAAGCTGAGGAATACACTTATAACAAGAACACTTCCTATTGGGGTTAGGCATACTTTTGATGAAGATGAAGTTAACAGACTATATGTTTACATAGATACTGAAATAAGGATTGTATTTTAGATTATGTGTAGTTGCTGGCATTGAACTGTGTGTTGGATGCACATGAATTGAAGGAATGGGCAAACATGGGCTGATGCGGATCCACAGAGCCAGCATATTAAGATGTTTATAATTAGAGGCAATTTGTTTAAATAACTAGGTATGGATACTGATGTGCAAGAGAGGTGGAAAGGCTGTTTCCTTAAGCCAGCACTATAAAATATTTTATTCTCAGTGAGATGCTGCCATTTCATCGTGGGTTTCTAACACTGTGTATAGTTCCATCCACACAGTGCCTTTACTTCCATCCATTTCTAATCTCTTTATCCAGTACAGAGGATTTGGAGCCTATCCCAGTAAGCAACGGACACAAGGCAGAATACACCCTGGACGTAGCGCCAGTCCATCACAGGACAGACAGACACAAACACACACACACCAGGGCCAGTTTTCCCATAAACCAATTAACTTACCAGTATGTTTTGGAGTGCGAGAGGGAGTCATATCACACATATGGAGAAAAGCCATGTAACCCAGAGAGAACATGTAAACCCCACACACACAGGATGGCAGGAATTGAACCTAGGACCCCAGTGCTGCAAGATAGCAATGCTAACCACTTCGCCACCATTATAAATGGATGGATAGCTTAGTTATCTTTCTAGTTCACAGGTTTGCATGCATAATTTAATTTTGAAAGCCACTGAGACATCAGGTACTACTGTTGTATTTATGAAAAAGAAACAAAACAAAAAACATACTAACTGTGCCATCCTACTCCTTAGTTAATACATTTTATTATTCATAAACAGTTAACATTGTTAGCAAAATATTTTGAATTATATTTAACCCTATTTTTTCTTTAGTTTTGTATTTAACTTATTATATGATAGTCAGACTTAATGTATATTTGAACAATGAAAATATATTTTTACAAGATGCGGGGGAAAGTGCAACAGCTTATTACAGTGCTAAATTTAATATTATTGATTGCTAATAGTTTATGCTAACACCTAACTTTCTTAATTAGATGTATTTAAAACAGTGAACTAAGTGTAACATACTATTCAGAAATACAATCGAAAATAGTTTTGTGGTGTTTGTATGGATGAAACGTTTCTAAAATGTATAACGTAACAAAATTAAAGACGATTAAAATCTGTAATCTTTCCACTTGTAATGTCATTAGACAGAACAACACGTTTCTGGTTTGTTTTAATTAGTATTAGTTAGTAGTTAGTAGTTTTAATTTAATTAGTTTTGCAATTCGCACTGATTCCCTTGCGAAGATATGGACTTAAGAATATTCGTGCCTGGTCAAAAAATGGCATTAAGCACTTAAAATTAATATGGTTAATAATAGTAAACTGTAACATGCTGTAACAAGATCGGTTAAACTGCGAAGAAAATGCTTTCAGAGAAAATGTTTCAGGTGTGAAGAACATAGATCTCCAATGCAATTTCAACCAAACCTGTTCCCACACACCCTGCCCCCACTACCATTAGAATATACACAAAGCACTGAAATCTTTCGAGCTAATGATCAGGTGACCCGAGAGAGAGCGAGAGAAACACCAAGGGGTGCGGAACCAGGGAACTATTTACATGGAAAACGGGCGATCTCCCCAGACTGTCCGCCCGTTTCACTGTTACCTGGATACCTCTTTATTTAGAACTCACTAACACTGATTTTTAGTTTAGAAGGATTCAAGTAGGGTTTTAGATGAAAGGCAGCGACCTTAATCAAGCCCAAATCATAATTGAACCCATTCAGAGCCTACATTACATTTTAGCGTTTCATTCTGAGCAGAAGACCCTCACACCTGAAGAAGGCTTGCGTTTTCTCTCTTCTCTTTTAAGCATGTGTACAATGTGTAATACAATTACAATGCTGTAATACAATTTGAATCGTATGAGGGTGGGGGGGAGGTGTCTTTCGCTGGAAATCTCGCCTGCTTCTACTTTACGAGTACAACCCCCTCTCTGCCGGAGTGCTGGCTGTGACGAATTAAACCGGTTTCACAGGTTTCAATCACAGACCATGTGACATGGGAGTCAGGAAACTAACACACAGCGCCACCGGATTTGATAACACTATAAAAACGCTATAAAATAATGTGACTAGGCACAGAACAAGTTTACAGCACAGTACAATAATAAATGCTGACCATGACTTTAGAAGCATAAATTGCCTTACACTCAATTTAAACACAAGCTGTCTTTAGCCCTCTAAGCTGGTTCATACAGAAATGTAGAGATCCAGGCTCAGAACACACAGCTTCATTAGCGAAAACATATGCAGGACAACTAGAGAAGACGTTTTACAGAGGATGGATTTTTAGAAACATCCCATCAGTGACATCACTGAAGTCAACTCCTAGGTACTGTAACTGTCGTGTGGATAGTTTCACAAGAATCAGACAAAGGTTTAAGCATCGCTTGTTCTAGATAAAACTGCAAAAAAAAACAACAACAACCCATAATGTACTTCTTTGCGGCTCTGTTTGCCCAAATCATATATTCACAACGTGAAATCTAGAAAATAATATTACGTAACCAAAATCCGCAATATGGAAACAGAACCTGTGTAATTGTTGATAGATGATGTACTCGTAACATTTTTTCAAGACGAACTACAACATTTAAAAAATGACTTGTATGTACTTGATACAGATGCAGCCATTCAAAATGCGCGGGCGATACCGCATTATTTTGCGGTACGCTGTACGCAGTCTACCGCAAGCTACCGGTAAATACCGCGAGTTACCGTAAATTCTCCTATAATACGACAAGCAAAATAATAGTATCCGGAATTTCCGCAAGGTGGAGCTAATAAAGCTCAACCTCTCATGTTTGAGCTGTGGCCATCAAAGTCTTTAACGAAGATATTACTAATAGTATTAATAATGAATGACCTTGGACAAGCTGTAAGTGTAAACTCAAAGTATTGCCCTGGTCAACATTTTTTTTTTCATTGACCATCTTTGTAAAAGTAACACCACAGCATTTCGCAATCACGCATTTGTTTCCAATCATGAAAAGTACAGTGATTCATCATGCCTTTCACATGCTCATAAAAGAGATTGATTTAGGAACATAAACATATTACCGTATGCAAACTGTACTGTATACAGTATGTATATGTATATTTAATGTCTTAACTGTGCCCGTTTAAGTATTGACTATTCATATCTAATTTTACCACTGAAGGGAAATCTTAGTAGCTGAGCATAAAAAGAATAGGAGCATACTGCAACGCGTGTGAAGGCTATAAACGATATTAATTTTGGAACATAAACATACAGCATATGGCTGGTCTCGGTACTTTAAAGAAAACATACACGAAACATGGTTTCATTATGACCAGAATCTGTCTTGAGATATTTTTAACTTGATTTACAGTATTTGAGAGGTATGTCTTAACACCGATACTACAGTGCTTAAGTACTGCTCACGTATATGTTTCTAGGTTTATATTATGCATTTCATAAGGTCAAATTACTTTTGAGCAACTAATAAGAAGCGCGAAACGGTATGCGTTTTAGTTTCGTTTCGTGCTGGGACCCGTGGATTGATTAGAGATATCAAGTACATACAAGTCATTTTTTAAATGTTGTAGTTCGTCTTGAAAAAATGTTACGAGTACATCATCTATCAACAATTACACAGGTTCTGTTTCCATATTGCGGATTTTGGTTACGTAATATTATTTTCTAGATTTCTCGTTGTGAATATATGATTTGGGCAAACAGAGCCGCAAAGAAGTACATTATGGGTTGTTGTTTTTTTTATGCAGTTTTATCTAGAACAAGCGATGCTTAAACCTTTGTCTGATTCTTGTGAAACTATCCACACGACAGTTACAGTACCTAGGAGTTGACTTCAGTGATGTCACTGATGGGATGTTTCTAAAAATCCATCCTCTGTAAAACGTCTTCTCTAGTTGTCCTGCATATGTATTCGCTAATGAAGCTGTGTGTTCTGAGCCTGGATCTCTACATTTCTGTATGAACCAGCTTAGAGGGCTAAAGACAGCTTGTGTTTAAATTGAGTGTAAGGCAATTTATGCTTCTAAAGTCATGGTCAGCATTTATTATTGAACTGTGCTGTAAACTTGTTCTGTGCCAAGTCACATTATTTTATAGCGTTTTTATAGCGTTATCAAATCCGGTGGAGTTTCCTGACTCCCATGTCACATGGTCTGTGATTGAAACTTGTAAAACCGGTTTAATTCGTCACAGCCAGCACTCCAGTTGTAAAGTAGAAGCAGGCGAGATTTCCAGCGAAAAACACCTCCCCCTTCTTCAGGTGTGAGGGTCTTCTGCTCAGAATGAAACGCTAAAATGTAATGTAGGCTCTGAATGGGTTCAATTGTGATTTGGGCTTGATTAAGGTCGCTGCCTTTCATCTAAAACCCTACTTGAATCCTTCTAAACTAAAAATCAGTGTTTGTGAGTTCTAAATAAAGAGGTATCCAGGTAACAGTGAAACGGGCGGACAGTCTGGGGAGATCGCCCGTTTTCCATGTAAATAGTTCCCTGGTTCCGCACCCCTTGGTGTTTCTCTCGCTCTCTCTCTCGGGTCACCTGATCATTAGCTCGAAAGATTTCAGTGCTTTGTGTATATTCTAATGGTAGTGGGGGCAGGGTGTGTGGGAACAGGTTTGGTTGAAATTGCATTGGAGATCTATGTTCTTCACACCTGAAACATTTTCTCTGAAAGCATTTTCTTCGCAGTTTAACCGATCTTGTTACAGCATGTTACAGTTTACTATTATTAACCATATTAATTTTAAGTGCTTAATGTAAAATCTTGTAAAAATATATTTTCATTGTTCAAATATACATTAAGTCTGACTATCATATAATAAGTTAAATACAAAACTAAAGAAAAAATAGGGTTAAATATAATTCAAAATATTTTGCTAACAATGTTAACTGTTTATGAATAATAAAATGTATTAGCTAAGGAGTAGGATGGCACAGTTGTTAGTATGTTTTTTGTTTTGTTTCTTTTTCATAAATACAACAGTAGTACCTGATGTCTCAGTGGCTTTCAAAATTAAATTATGCATGCAAACCTGTGAACTAGAAAGATAACTAAGATATCCATCCATTTATAATGGTGGCGAAGTGGTTAGCATTGCTATCTTGCAGCACTGGGGTCCTAGGTTCAATTCCTGCCATCCTGTGTGTGTGGGGTTTACATGTTCTCTCTGGGTTACATGGTTTTTCTCCATATGTGTGATATGACTCCCTCTCGCACTCCAAAACATACTGGTAAGTTAATTGGTTTATGGGAAAACTGGCCCTGGTGTGTGTGTGTTTGTGTCTGTCTGTCCTGTGATGGACTGGCGCTATGTCCAGGGTGTATTCTGCCTTGTGTCCGTTGCTTCCTTAAAATCTAAAATATGAGCTCTACTTGCCACTTACAGTACCAACAGTACCAGCTAACTTTAGTAGTGACATTTTCATGGATCTTTTTAACAATAAAATTTACAACATCAGACTTCAGACACAATTAAACAGGCCTCAAAAAAGTCTGGTACAAACATTTTCAGCATGGAATAAACCGTTACTTTAATGGTATAAACCTTAAATGGATTCATATTCTCAATACGATTTGGTGCTCAGTAACATGACTTAGAAAATGACAGAAGACATACGTATCATGCTTATCCTTCTATTTTTCATAATCGTAAACTCCTTAAGGCAGTTACATTTTCTCTGTTCTGACCTGGAGTTACAGAGAAATTTAAATTCTAATAAGAGATTTGTAATGAGGAAAGTCATACCAATCACTCATACAGTACCAGGATTTGCAATTACAATACAAATACTTTCTTTCTGTATGTGTTTATTTTGCAGTTTGAGTCTATGGCATTCCTTTGGGGGTCTATACTCCAAGGCATGACTTTTTTATGTATAAACATCAGTATTTACTGCTATTAATTACTGTACGATTTATAGTTGAAATCTGAGCCTAGATATAAAGTTAGATATAAAGTTAAAATCTCGACAAAGCAATGTAGGAAATACAGAGAAAATAAATCCTTTCTGACATCTAAAATCAGTTTCGATCAAGGTCTCTAAAACGAACAAGAAAAAGAAGATTTTCGGAGGGCAATTACGCTGTGTTTATATAGAATAAGTGATTTATGAGCAATCTAATTTCTTGTTCGTTTAAAACAGTGAAATGTCAGCTGTAAAAGATCGCACCAGAAACAGCACTCTCTCTGCCTGTCATAGACGTTCAGGAAAGGCTGAATGAAGTCATGTCAAGTACAATAATTCGGAGATCAATAATAACAGTTGTAGGACAGTATATAAGGAGGATAAGGATTTTGAAGTTGACTCGAAATCTGATAGGTAACCAGTGCAAGGACTTGAAAACAGGTGTAATGCATCCCTGATAGGATTCTTGCTGTCATATTCTGAACATATTGAAGATTGCTCAGTGTGGATTTAATTTCCTCAGTGAACAGGATGTGCATTTATTAATTCTAGAAAAAAACTCGATTTCTCTAGTTCTTAGTTTCTCTAGTTCCCTTTAAAATAAACTATTATTCCACAATGCAGAGTATTACATGGCCAGTATTTACACATGATATTTGTGATTTAAAGAAATTAACACAAGCAGCTTTTGGAGATTTAAGTGTTGGCTGAGTTATTGCAGGATAAAAGACTAGAGATGTTGGCAAGAAGAAGATAGTTTGGGGAAAGCTGAGGAATACACTTATAACAAGAACACTTCCTAATGGGGTTAGGCATACTTTTGATGAAGATGATGAAGTTAACAGACTATATGTTTACATAGATACTGAAATAAGGATTGTATTTTAGATTATGTGTAGTTGCTGGCATTGAACTGTGTTGGATGCACATGAATTGAGGGAATGGGCAAACATAGCTGATGCGGATCCACAGAGCCAGCATATTAAGATGTTTATAATTATAGGCAATTTGTTTAAATAACTAGGTATGGATACTGATGTGCAAGAGAGGTGGAAAGGCTGTTTCCTTAAGATATAAAATATTTTAATAAAATAATAAAATGTTTTATTCTCAGTGAGATGCTGCCATTTCATAGTGGGTTTCTAACACTGTGTATAGTTCCATCCACACAGTGCCTTTACTTCCATCCATTTCTAATCTCTTTATCCAGTACAGAGGATTTGGAGCCTATCCCAGTAAGCGACGGACACAAGGCAGAATACACCCTGGACATAGCGCCAGTCCATCACAGGACAGACAGACACAAACACACACACACCAAGGCCAGTTTAAATCTAACCTCAGAACCTTTCTTTTCAGAAGACTTAGTGTCTGTATCTGCTTCATTTTCTAATTTTGGTAGCACCTCTAACTGCTTGTCTTTCTTATATGCATTTACTTTGTAATCTGTGGTCCTTTCATCTGTTTTTACATCTACTGTATTGCTTTGAGATGCCACCTTTAATGGTGATATATCAAATAAAGTTTTTTATTATTGTTATAGGGAAACATGATCAGATTGTCCCTGGTTCAGAAAAAAAGATCTAAAGTATACTAGTTTGTCACTCTTCTAATTCCCTTTGCTAAATGACTTTTCATACTAATCTGATCAATCTAACTGCCAGTTTTCTGTGCTTTCTCTATCCTGCTAGATTTGCAATTATTCTGAAAATTTTCATCTTGAAATAACTCATTTCTAAATACCTTTTTCACTGTTAACATCTTGCAGCAACTCTGCGACAAAATATACACTCTGACAGTTCATCCTGCTACCAACATTAAATAGAACAAATCTTAAGATTTCTATATTTATGTCTTTATTTAGTGATTTCATTAGTGACAAAGGCTAAACTTTCTTGGAAAAATGTCTTTTATGTGTTGCGGAAAAAACTGACTTGCTTTAACAAAATATGTTTACAAATCCTTTCACCTGGCATTTTCGTAGTTAGAAATTATGGAACGCTCTGTTAAAAGCAAGGGAGTTTTTATGTCCGTTGCAGTTCTTTTGCAACATGAATATAATTATATCGTTATTAATTTCTTGAGATACGCGATTCCATATTATATTCCCTTTTAATCAAATTCTAAAAGTATGCTTGTTGACTCCGGTATCGTGTTAGTTAAAGACTTCGATGCTTAAAATGTTTAGGGAGAAATGGAATACTGGTGTGTATTTTTTTCTTTAAAGTACCAAGACCAGCCATATACTGTATGTTTATGTTCCAAAATTAATATCGTTTATGGCCTTCACACGCGTTGCAGTATGCTCCTATTCTTTTTATGCTCAGGCACTAAGTAAAAGGAGATGCTTCATATTGCTTGACTAATTTTAAAAACTAAGTTAGAAATGCAGACGCTCCCTCGGTGCGCTGCTCTGGTGCGCCGGCTCTTACACAGTGCCTGTCTGCCGTAAGCGTTACAATATACATACCCAACACTGCTTGTACCCATCTGTCATGCAAATAAAACACCTTGAATTGAATTGAATTGAGGGGAGAAGGGGGGGATACTAAAGCCAATACTGGCTCAATGGGCTTTGACGTGCTAATGCGTTGGTTTAACAGTCCGGGTGTGGCAGGCTTCCAATGTCAACTCGATTGGAAGACAATGAACGTATTTTAGCCCTAAATGAATTAATAGCAAACATGGTTTACATAAAATACATTTTTCCAAGAAAGTTTATAATAATACGATCTATAGTTGAAATCTGAGCCTACTTTAAAAATAAAGGAAAAGCATTTTCAGAGAGCAATCACGCTGTGTTTATGTAGAAAAAGCGATTAGGTTTATGAGCAATCTAATTACCTAATCGCTTAAAACGCTATATAAAATAAAGTTTATTTAGAGATGAATGATCAATGTGGTAGTTTAAATAATGTGAGTCAGGAAACTAACACAGCGCCACCGGATTTAATAACGCAATAAAAACGCTATAAAATAATGTGACACAGTACAGCACAGTACAATAATATTGACCATGACTTTAGAAGCATAAATTACCTTACACTCAATTTAAACACAAGCTGTCTTTCTGTATGAACCTCTAAGCTGGTTCATACAGAAAATGTAGAAATGCATTAGCCTGATTATGATTAAAAACACATAATTAAACACGCGTTTGCGATTTAAATCAGAACACGATTTAAATCAATATAAATGTTTATATTGTAACGCATACTGTCCAGCCTCCATTTCTCTATAAAAATTTACTGTTGCACACACACACACAATAGAAGCGGGAACCGCTGTCAGAAGGGAAGATATGTTCAAAATATCGCAAATATCGATCATGTTGCGATATTTTGAAATATAAAAGTCAACTGATTGTCCATAATATCGCTTACCTATTTTTTCGAAGAAATGTTTGTTAAAATAAAAGTTCAGCACCAGCTGGATTCGAACACACAACCTACCAGTTGGTAGTCACGCACCTAGACCAGTAGGCTACAAGAGAACTCACATGATCAGGCAGGCGAAACAGCCCTACACAGCCCTGCCGCAGTACACGGATATAATCATACCGTTATTAAATTCTTTAGATACGCGATTCCATATTATATTCCCTTTTAATCAAATTCTAAAAGTATGCTTGTTGACTCCGGTATCACGTTAGTTAAAGACTTCGAAGCTTACAATGTTTAGGGAGAAATGGAATAACGGTGTGTATTTTTTTCTTTAAAGTACCAAGACCAGCTATATACTGTATGTTTACGTTCCAAAATTAATATCGTTTATGGCCTTCACACGCGTTACAGTATGCTCCTATTCTTTTTATGCTCAGCTACTAAGATTTCCCTTCAGTGGTAAAATTCAATATCTACAACGGGCACAGTAAAGACGTTTACAGTAAGTCTTTCTACGACAGACCAACGGACCACGAGTGCCCCTGTCGGTCAACCAATCACGCACCGCGGTATGCCGTGTCATCATACCTGCGGTATCTGTACCGCGGTGTCTGTGCCGCGCACTTTGAATGGCTGCATCTGTATCTCTAATCAATCCACGGGTCCCAGCACAAAAACGAAACTAAAACGCATACCGTTTCGCGCTTCTTATTAGTTGCTCAAAAGTAATTTGACCGTATGAAATGCATAATATAAACCTAGAAACATATACGTGAGCAGTACTTAAGCACTGTAGTATCGGTGTTAAGACATACCTCTCAAATACTGTAAATCAAGTTAAAAATATCTCAAGACAGATTCTGGTCATAATGAAACCATGTTTCGTGTATGTTTTCTTTAAAGTACCAAGACCAGCCATATACTGTATGTTTATGTTCCAAAATTAATATCGTTTATGGCCTTCACACGCGTTGCAGTATGCTCCTATTCTTTTTATGCTCAGCTACTAAGATTTCCCTTCAGTGGTAAAATTAGATATGAATAGTCAATACTTAAACGGGCACAGTTAAGACATTAAATATACATATACATACTGTATACAGTACAGTTTGCATACGGTAATATGTTTATGTTCCTAAATCAATCTCTTTTATGAGCATGTGAAAGGCATGGTGAATCACTGTACTTTTCATGATTGGAAACAAATGCGTGATTGCGAAATGCTGTGGTGTTACTTTTACAAAGACGGTCGATGAAAAAAAGAATGTTGACCAGGGCAATACTTTGAGTTTACACTTACAGCTTGTCCAAGGTCATTCATTATTAATACTATTAGTAATATCTTCGTTAAAGACTTTGATGGCCACAGCTCAAACATGAGAGGTTGAGCTTTATTAGCTCCACCTTGCGGAAATTCCGGATACTATTATTTTGCTTGTCGTATTATAGGAGAATTTACGGTAACTCGCGGTATTTACCGGTAGCTTGCGGTAGACTGCGTACAGCGTACCGCAAAATAATGCGGTATCGCCCGTGCATTTTGAATGGCTGCATCTGTAGGCTGCCAAAAGTCTCCGAAACCAAATTTTGATAGCAGAAAATTCTCACTCGTCCAGAAGTTCCCTTGGGACCCAACATCCAGCACAGAGTGGTAAAAAAGCGTCTTTTTTAGAGACCCTTACAGCGTGCATTGGTGGTTCAGTGGTCGAATTCTCGCCTGCCACGCGGGAGGCCCGGGTTCGATTCCCGGCCAATGCAGTGGCTTTTGCAGCGAGCGGCTCCATCACTTGCATCCCCTTTCAACTCGCAACTGAAAACCCTCTGAAGCTTAGAAGCTGTGAGCCAGGTCAGTACCCGGATGAGGGTGACCTACAGGGAAAAGCAAAGCTTACAGCTGGAAGCGGTGTTAATGGAGCCAGCGGTGGGGCACTCACCCTGAGGTCTGTGCGGGTCCCAATGCCCCAGTATAGTGACGGAGACGCTGTGTGGTAAAAAGGCGCCGTCTTTTGGATGAGATGTAAATCCGAGGTCATAGCTCTCTGTGGTCATTAAAAGTGACCACCAAAACCTTTGACAAAAGCTCTTGGTAATTGATGGTCTTCAATAATGCTTCTCCTTTAGGTACATTTGAAATCAGCTGAAAAATGCTGTGAAATGGGGGGGCACTTCAGGCCAGTGTAGGATTTGGGATACAAGAACCATTAAACAGCACGAGAAAGCCCGTACACTGAATCGCAGGGCTTTCTATTCAAAGAAGGACAAAAGAAATTTCTCTGAATTCCATTTTTTGCAGCACAGCGAAGACAGCGGGCACAAGGCCTGTTAGCTCAGTTGGTTAGAGCGTGGTGCTAATAACGCCAAGGTCGCGGGTTCGATCCCCGTTCGGGCCAGGCAGTCTCCTCCGCTCTTGCCAAAACCCGTTACTGTGGTGAGATTGGTGGTTTTGCAAAGACGCCACATACTGCCGACAGACGAGAGTGTTGCGGGAGAAGAGAGAAGTGATGGAAGATTGAAGAGTGTCCTAGGTGGAGCTAAGATGAAGTGTCACAATTGCCTAGCGGAGGATTCCAAATGTTTAAGATGGTAAAAATAACCGGAAGTGATCCCCCAGTCCAGCGCAGTCTGACGTACTTCTGTCATATAAAGTGAAACTAGATGTCGAACTGGAGCCTCACCATTTGCATAAGTGAGGCTCCATTTATACATCTAGTTTCACTTTAAATGACAAAACTGAAGAGACTTAAAAGAGCTGGAGAGGATTTCTTACAACTTTTGAGCCGGCACAGTTTTCGAAAACGTTTTCTTCACGCTGCACTGTACAACACAGACAGCCAAGAGTCTCCAAAACAAAACGAATTGACAGATAGGAGAAAAGTCCCACTCGTCCTAAAGTTCCCAAAATCCAGAACTGAGCGTAAACAAAGTGTTCAAGTACCGTGGGAATGCTACCCCTAATCCTAGCTGGAGTTTGAGCGTCTGGTTCAGAGTTTGCTCAAGAGTTTACCTTTCACAGATGCGCAAAGATGAATGTTGAGGGTGCACGCTTCAAGGCGCCTTACAGTGCAGGGAGTGATTAGAGACTATTCGTGACGTGTGCTCGTTCCCATATACCGTACGCCCCGGGTTGCAGTGCTAGGATGACGTCCAATACCGCTTCGGCACGTAACGGCATTATATTCAAGTGCAGGACGTGAGGGTTTTATTTTGTTCGTTTTGTTCTGCTCTGCTTTGCTTTGTTTTGCTTTCCATGGCGTTCGTAAGAGGGTCAATAAAAAGGCGATTCCTGCGTCTAACACGAATGTGAGAGCTATTTCAAGTGCGGCTTCTAAAATGCTTGTAGACATTTGTCTGTTGTTGATTGTTTTTTTGGGTCTAACAAAGTGCCATTTTCCTGTCCGGACGGGGAGACTATATCATTCCCACATGAAGCAACCCTTAATTCCTCTGAGGCGTGTCTGTCTGCAAGGCTTGTATTTTGGAAAGGTTTTTTTTTTAATGGAGATCGACTTTGAAAAAGGTTTCCGCCGGCGCCTCGCGATCCATGTGAGATTGTAGCAAGAACGCAACAACGGCGGCGCTCGCTGTAGTTGTGGCCGAGTGTTTAAGGCGATGGACTAGAAATCCATTGGGGTCTCCCCGCGCAGGTTCGAATCCTGCCGACTACGGTGTCCTCCTCACGTCGTCGTGTGCCGGCGCAAGCAAGGAAAAGTGCCTTTCTGCTTTTCCTGGTGGTTTTAAAACGCGAGATCGCTTGTACCCGCTGCCTTGGAAAGAAATGTCTACATGTTTACTTGCACATTGTCTATTGTTTGTTTGTACATTGTCTTGATGCACTGTTTGCACTTTGTCTTGTTTTTTACACTTGTTTTACAATCGAGAGACCTTCTGTAAGTAAGAATTCCATTGTACCAGTACCGGTTACATATGGCAATAAAGTTCAAGTTCAAATGCTTCAGCGTCCGCAAACGGCATTTTGCAGCTGGAAGCAGATGGCGACGCTTTTTGCGGTCGCGTATCTTGTGCCCCATTTCCGGCCTTTAACATTGAATCAATAAAGCTGTTAGAACCGACCCCATAGGTGCTTTTCTTACAACTTTTGATCTGACTCAGTTTCGGAATGCAATTCCTGAACACTGCGAGAGACAACCTACAGATGCAGCCATTCAAAATGAGCGGTAAAAACCCGTGGTACAGTAACCAACCCGCAGGGCATCGTAGGGCACCGCGGTAAGTGATTGGCTGGCCAAAATGACCGACAGGGGCACTCGTGGTGCATTGGTTGGTAGTGAAAAGATTTAATCATTTAATGTCTTTACTGTGCACATTTCAATCCGCTTAGTTTTGAATATTTATATGGAATTTTACCACTAAAGGGAAATTTTAGTAGCTGAGCATAAAAAGAAGAGGAGCATAACGCATCTGAAGGTCATAAACGATATTAATTTAGGAACATAAACATTACTGTATGTACATAAACTGTACTGTGTATGGCTGGTCTTGATAGTTTAAAGAAAAAATACACACCAGTCTTCCATTTCTCCCTAAACATTTTAAGCATGAAAGTTTTATGAAACGGTACCCAAATATGTGATTGCTGTATAGAATGAATTTTAATTTTTAAAAATTATTTAACACGAAAATTAAGCTGTTTACATCTTCCGCCTGAGAACAGTCCGTTGCTTCCCAACGCAGAAACACAGCCACTAACTAGCAAAGAGAGGACATTAGCTAGCCAATATGATAAAGAAATAAATGATTATTTTGTTTATTTCTTTTGCACATTTATTTGAACATTTCCATCGATTGTACAAGCACTTGGAAACTGTCCAATCCCTAGTTCATCAAGCATTTACCGGTCTGGTGCCGGTCTGTGTCTTCTAGGATATAATGCCAGCGAACTCTTGTTTTTATGTCCACTATACCTACGCTGGGCAAACGTTCCGAGGTCAAATTCTTCCAGCACGGGGGTACCTTTAAAGCGGAGACGACGGCACCGAAATTTTTTGGCGCACCTTCTCTTTAAAGCCCTGGCCAAATATGAAGACAGTACGTACAGTTATAATTCAAACGGAATTAAAAACTACACATCCCAGTTACCATGGTGGTGCTTGTGATCATTGCGTTTAACCAACGAAACAGGGCGAAAAATCAGTCACATGACTTTGGGGCAGAGTTTCGAAAGCTTAACCTATCAGCAACAAAGCGAAATTTACACGATAGGCTACTTCAAACTGTCAGTTACACGACTGTGTATGTCGCTTAAGCCACTCCTATTTGGCATTTTAGTTATGGAGGCGAGAAGACGCCCCCCCCCCCCCGCTCTGGGTGTCTGATTTGCCGCCATCTTTAACTGTTCGGTGTCCGAATCGGAGTAGCTACGCGTACGAAATAAAGTTAATCCCAACTACAAAACATATATTTTTGTGGTAAGAGGGCGCAAAACATCAGTATTTACTGCTATTAATTACTGTACGATTTATAGTTGAAATCTGAGCCTAGATATAAAGTTAGATATAAAGTTAAAATCTCGACAAAGCAATGTAGGAAATACAGAGAAAATAAATCCTTTCTGACATCTAAAATCAGTTTCGATCAAGGTCTCTAAAACGAACAAGAAAAAGAGGATTTTCGGAGGGCAATTACGCTGTGTTTATATAGAATAACTGATTTATGAGCAATCTAATTTCTTGTTCGTTTAAAACAGTGAAATGTCAGCTGCAAAAGATCGCACCAGAAACAGCACTCTCTCTGCTTGTCATAGACGTTCAGGAAAGGCTGAATGAAGTCATGTCAAGTACAATAATTCGGTGATCAATAATAACAGTTGTAGGACAGTATATAAGGAGGATAAGGATTTTGAAGTTGACTCGAAATCTGATAGGTAACCAGTGCAAGGACTTGAAAACAGGTGTAATGCATCCCTGATAGGATTCTTGCTGTCATATTCTGAACATATTGAAGATTGCTCAGTGTGGATTTAATTTCCCCAGTGAACAGGATGTGCATTTATTGATTCTAGAAAAAAAGCCTTTCTTGATTTCTCTAGTTCACTTTAAAATAAACTATTATTCCACAATGCAGAGTATTACATGGCCAGTATTTACACATGATATTTGTGATTTAAAGAAATTAACACAAGCAGCTTTTGGAGATTTAAGTGTTGGCTGAGTTATTGCAGGATAAAAGACTAGAGATGTTGGCAAGAAGAAGATAATTTGGGGAAAGCTGAGGAATACACTTATAACAAGAACACTTCCTATTGGGGTTAGGCATACTTTTGATGAAGATGAAGTTAACAGACTATATGTTTACATAGATACTGAAATAAGGATTGTATTTTAGATTATGTGTAGTTGCTGGCATTGAACTGTGTGTTGGATGCACATGAATTGAAGGAATGGGCAAACATAGCTGATGCGGATCCACAGAGCCAGCATATTAAGATGTTTATAATTAGAGGCAATTTGTTTAAATAACTAGGTATGGATACTGATGTGCAAGAGAGGTGGAAAGGCTGTTTCCTTAAGCCAGCACTATAAAATATTTTATTCTCAGTGAGATGCTGCCATTTCATCGTGGGTTTCTAACACTGTGTATAGTTCCATCCACACAGTGCCTTTACTTCCATCCATTTCTAATCTCTTTATCCAGTACAGAGGATTTGGAGCCTATCCCAGTAAGCAACGGACACAAGGCAGAATACACCCTGGACGTAGCGCCAGTCCATCACAGGACAGACAGACACAAACACACACACACCAGGGCCAGTTTTCCCATAAACCAATTAACTTACCAGTATGTTTTGGAGTGCGAGAGGGAGTCATATCACACATATGGAGAAAAACCATGTAACCCAGAGAGAACATGTAAACCCCACACACACAGGATGGCAGGAATTGAACCTAGGACCCCAGTGCTGCAAGATAGCAATGCTAACCACTTCGCCACCATTATAAATGGATGGATATCTTAGTTATCTTTCTAGTTCACAGGTTTGCATGCATAATTTAATTTTGAAAGCCACTGAGACATCAGGTACTACTGTTGTATTTATGAAAAAGAAACAAAACAAAAAACATACTAACAACTGTGCCATCCTACTCCTTAGTTAATACATTTTATTATTCATAAACAGTTAACATTGTTAGCAAAATATTTTGAATTATATTTAACCCTATTTTTTCTTTAGTTTTGTATTTAACTTATTATATGATAGTCAGACTTAATGTATATTTGAACAATGAAAATATATTTTTACAAGATGCGGGGGAAAGTGCAACAGCTTATTACAGTGCTAAATTTAATATTATTGATTGCTAATAGTTTATGCTAACACCTAACTTTCTTAATTAGATGTATTTAAAACAGTGAACTAAGTGTAACATACTATTCAGAAATACAATCGAAAATAGTTTTGTGGTGTTTGTATGGATGAAACGTTTCTAAAATGTATAACGTAACAAAATTAAAGACGATTAAAATCTGTAATCTTTCCACTTGTAATGTCATTAGACAGAACAACACGTTTCTGGTTTGTTTTAATTAGTATTAGTTAGTAGTTAGTAGTTTTAATTTAATTAGTTTTGCAATTCGCACTGATTCCCTTGCGAAGATATGGACTTAAGAATATTCGTGCCTGGTCAAAAAATGGCATTAAGCACTTAAAATTAATATGGTTAATAATAGTAAACTGTAACATGCTGTAACAAGATCGGTTAAACTGCGAAGAAAATGCTTTCAGAGAAAATGTTTCAGGTGTGAAGAACATAGATCTCCAATGCAATTTCAACCAAACCTGTTCCCACACACCCTGCCCCCACTACCATTAGAATATACACAAAGCACTGAAATCTTTCGAGCTAATGATCAGGTGACCCGAGAGAGAGCGAGAGAAACACCAAGGGGTGCGGAACCAGGGAACTATTTACATGGAAAACGGGCGATCTCCCCAGACTGTCCGCCCGTTTCACTGTTACCTGGATACCTCTTTATTTAGAACTCACTAACACTGATTTTTAGTTTAGAAGGATTCAAGTAGGGTTTTAGATGAAAGGCAGCGACCTTAATCAAGCCCAAATCATAATTGAACCCATTCAGAGCCTACATTACATTTTAGCGTTTCATTCTGAGCAGAAGACCCTCACACCTGAAGAAGGCTTGCGTTTTCTCTCTTCTCTTTTAAGCATGTGTACAATGTGTAATACAATTACAATGTGTAATTACAATGCTGTAATACAATTTGAATCGTATGAGGGTGGGGGGGAGGTGTCTTTCGCTGGAAATCTCGCCTGCTTCTACTTTACGAGTACAACCCCCTCTCTGCCGGAGTGCTGGCTGTGACGAATTAAACCGGTTTCACAGGTTTCAATCACAGACCATGTGACATGGGAGTCAGGAAACTAACACACAGCGCCACCGGATTTGATAACACTATAAAAACGCTATAAAATAATGTGACTAGGCACAGAACAAGTTTACAGCACAGTACAATAATAAATGCTGACCATGACTTTAGAAGCATAAATTGCCTTACACTCAATTTAAACACAAGCTGTCTTTAGCCCTCTAAGCTGGTTCATACAGAAATGTAGAGATCCAGGCTCAGAACACACAGCTTCATTAGCGAAAACATATGCAGGACAACTAGAGAAGACGTTTTACAGAGGATGGATTTTTAGAAACATCCCATCAGTGACATCACTGAAGTCAACTCCTAGGTACTGTAACTGTCGTGTGGATAGTTTCACAAGAATCAGACAAAGGTTTAAGCATCGCTTGTTCTAGATAAAACTGCAAAAAAAAACAACAACCCATAATGTACTTCTTTGCGGCTCTGTTTGCCCAAATCATATATTCACAACGTGAAATCTAGAAAATAATATTACGTAACCAAAATCCGCAATATGGAAACAGAACCTGTGTAATTGTTGATAGATGATGTACTCGTAACATTTTTTCAAGACGAACTACAACATTTAAAAAATGACTTGTATGTACTTGATATCTCTAATCAATCCACGGGTCCCAGCACAAAAACGAAACTAAAACGAATACCGTTTCGCGCTTCTTATTAGTTGCTCAAAAGTAATTTGACCGTATGAAATGCATAATATAAACCTAGAAACATATATGTGAGCAGTACTTAAGCACTGTAGTATCGGTGTTAAGACATACCTCTCAAATACTGTAAATCAAGTTAAAAATATCTCAAGACCGATTCTGGTCATAATGAAACCATGTTTCGTGTATGTTTTCTTTAAAGTACCAAGACCAGCCATATACTGTATGTTTATGTTCCAAAATTAATATCGTTTATGGCCTTCACACGCGTTGCAGTATGCTCCTATTCTTTTTATGCTCAGCTACTAAGATTTCCCTTCAGTGGTAAAATTAGATATGAATATTCAATACTTAAACGGGCACAGTTAAGACATTAAATATACATATACATACTGTATACAGTACAGTTTTCATACGGTAATATGTTTATGTTCCTAAATCAATCTCTTTTATGAGCATGTGAAAGGCATGGTGAATCGATTCTCAAAAATTACTGTACTTTGCATGATTGGAAACAAATGCGTGATTGCGAAATGCTGTAGTGTTACTTTTACAAAGACGGTCGATGAAAAAAAGAATGTTGACCAGGGCAATACTTTGAGTTTACACTTACAGCTTGTCCAAGGTCATTCATTATTAATACTATTAGTAATATCTTCGTTAAAGACTTTGATGGCCACAGCTCAAACATGAGAGGTTGAGCTTTATTAGCTCCACCTTGCGGAAATTCCGGATACTATTATTTTGCTTGTCGTATTATAGGAGAATTTACGGTAACTCGCGGTATTTACCGGTAGCTTGCGGTAGACTGCGTACAGCGTACCGCAAAATAATGCGGTATCGCCCGTGCATTTTGAATGGCTGCATCTGTAGGCTGCCAAAAGTCTCCGAAACCAAATTTTGATAGCAGAAAATTCTCACTCGTCCAGAAGTTCCCTTGGGACCCAACATCCAGCACAGAGTGGTAAAAAAGCGTCTTTTTTGGAGACCCTTACAGCGTGCATTGGTGGTTCAGTGGTAGAATTCTCGCCTGCCACGCGGGAGGCCTGGGTTCGATTCCCGGCCAATGCAGTGGCTTTTGCAGCGAGCGGCTCCATCACTTGCATCCCCTTTCAACTCGCAACTGAAAACCCTCTGAAGCTTAGAAGCTGTGAGCCAGGTCAGTACCCGGATGAGGGTGACCTACAGGGAAAAGCAAAGCTTACAGCTGGAAGCGGTGTTAATGGAGCCAGCGGTGGGGCACTCACCCTGAGGTCTGTGCGGGTCCCAATGCCCCAGTATAGTGACGGAGACGCTGTGTGGTAAAAAGGCGCCGTCTTTTGGATGAGATGTAAATCCGAGGTCATAGCTCTCTGTGGTCATTAAAAGTGACCACCAAAACCTTTGACAAAAGCTCTTGGTAATTGATGGTCTTCAATAATGCTTCTCCTTTAGGTACATTTGAAATCAGCTGAAAAATGCTGTGAAATGGGGGGGCACTTCAGGCCAGTGTAGGATTTGGGATACAAGAACCATTAAACAGCACGAGAAAGCCCGTACACTGAATCGCAGGGCTTTCTATTCAAAGAAGGACAAAAGAAATTTCTCTGAATTCCATTTTTTGCAGCACAGCGAAGACAGCGGGCACGAGGCCTGTTAGCTCAGTTGGTTAGAGCGTGGTGCTAGTAACGCCAAGGTCGCGGGTTCGATCCCCGTTCGGGCCAGGCAGTCTCCTCCGCTCTTGCCAAAACCCGTTACTGTGGTGAGATTGGTGGTTTTGCAAAGACGCCACATACTGCCGACAGACGAGAGTGTTGCTGGAGAAGAGAGAAGTGATGGAAGATTGAAGAGTGTCCTAGGTGGAGCTAAGATGAAGTGTCACAATTGCCTAGCGGAGGATTTCAAATGTTTAAGATGGTAAAAATAACCGGAAGTGATCCCCCAGTCCAGCGCAGTCTGACGTACTTCTGTCATATAAAGTGAAACTAGATGTCGAACTGGAGCCTCACCATTTGCATAAGTGAGGCTCCATTTATACATCTAGTTTCACTTTAAATGACAAAACTGAAGAGACTTAAAAGAGCTGGAGAGGATTTCTTACAACTTTTGAGCCGGCACAGTTTTCGAAAACGTTTTCTTCACGCTGCACTGTACAACACAGACAGCCAAGAGTCTCCAAAACAAAACGAATTGACAGATAGGAGAAAAGTCCCACTCGTCCTAAAGTTCCCAAAATCCAGCACTGAGGGTAAACAAAGTGTTCAAGTAGCATGGGAATGCTACCCCTAATCCTAGCTGGAGTTTGAGCGTCTGGTTCAGAGTTTGCTCAAGAGTTTACCTTTCACAGATGTGCAAAGATGAATGTTGAGGGTGCACGCTTCAAGGCGCCTTACAGTGTAGGGAGTGATTAGAGACGATTCGTGACGTGTGCTCGTTCCCATATACCGTACGCCCCGGGTTGCAGTGCTAGGATGACGTCCAATACCGCTTCGGCACGTAACGGCATTATATTCAAGTGCAGGACGTGAGGGTTTTATTTTGTTCGTTTTGTTCTGCTCTGCTTTGCTTTGTTTTGCTTTCCATGGCGTTCGTAAGAGCGTCAATAAAAAGGCGATTCCTGCGTCTAACACGAATGTAAGAGCTATTTCAAGTGCGGCTTCTAAAATGCTTGTAGACATTTGTCTGTTGTTGATTGTTTTTTTGTGTCTAACAAAGTGCCATTTTCCTGTCCGGACGGGGAGACTTTATCATTCCCACATGAAGCCACCCTTAAGTCCTCTGAGGCGTGTCTGTCTGCAAGGCTTGTATTTTGGAAAGGTTTTTTTTTTTAATGGAGAACGACTTTGAAAAAGGTTTCCGCCGACGCCTCGCGATCCATGTGAGATTGTAGTAAGAACGCAGCAATAACAGTGCTTGCTGTAGTCGTGGCCGAGTGGTTAAGGCGATGGACTCGAAATCCATTGGGGACTCCCTGCGCAGGTTCAAATCCTGCCGACTACGGCGTCTGCCGCACGTTGTAGTGTGCCTGCGCGGCAGAGGCGAAGTGCCGCTTCTCCTTTTCTGGTACTATAAAAGCGCTAAATCGCTTGGACCCGCTGCCATGGAAATCAATTCTTCAGATAACCACACGTTTTGCGTTCGCACGTCTGGTGCTCTACTTATGCCTTTGAAAACCGGATCAATAAAGCTCAAAGAACCGACACGATAGGTGCTCGTAAAGCACGCAGTAAAGAACTCTTATCAGCGAGGGTTTCAGTGGGTTAACTGAGGAGAAGGCGTGATCGCTAATTGTTGAGTTTTTATTTGGTGTTAGAAACACTCTTACTGTGCATGAAGTGCAACAAATGTAGCCACAGAAATTGCATCGCGCTTTCATTTATGCTATTGCAGACACCAACGTTGCCTAGATAGAAAACCGATAAAGCCGTGGGTTTGCTTGCCGGTCTGAAGGATCTCTCTTCGAATCTCTATCATTTGTCAATGGAAGTAAAAGGCGCTGCAATCTGATACGTTCACATTCAAACCCGCAGCTGTTGTTCGACTTTATTTCTTGACTAATTACAACTGAGTGTCGCATGAGCAGTTACGTAAACTTGTCTGCTATATTTGAACACAAATGCCGTTCTTCAATTAAAACTAACAGTACATTGTCAGGGACATTCAGTTATATACAAACAAGAGACAGACAAGAGAATATTTCTACCTTTCATGTGGACTACGTGTTGACTTACTGATCGGAATAATTGAAATGTTCGGGTTCATAGCCGATGCAGTGCGTGCTAATTAGAACAGCAACGCTGGGCTCTCAGCACCGTACTGAGCCCAGGTGCAGTTCATTTACATGAAGGAAATCTCGTACTGGGTACGATTACACCCACATACAGTAAGTAGCACAGGCTACTTAGGGAGTAGCCGGATGCGTTTAAAAGTGACCCGAGCCAGGCAGGAGTCAAACCTACAATCTCCTGATCCGTAGTCAGACGCGTTATCCATTGCGCCACTGGCGTCACACTGCACGATTGTAACCCAGTGAGCTCAGCACTGTAACTTAACATTACATTACCCCCGGTCCATTCTTTTCCAAAAGTGAGAAACACCTGTTTTCTACATTCTGTCTGTTTAAAACCATATCTCTTTAAACCAAACCAAGAGTTTGTCCTTTGCACTGATATTCTGATTCATTTCGATTTCAAAGAAAAAAAAAACACTTTCTTCCAAAGCATCATAAAATTGTCCCTTCTTCCAGACTCTACTTCTCTCTTGTAGTAGTACAGCAGACCTTTCCAGGTGAGCAGATCACAGAGTCCGAAATGAGCTTCCTCCATCCAGCAAAGTACCTGAACATGACTCTGTCATCATAAAAGCACCCCTGTAGTAAAGCAATTAAATCCGAAATCAAGAGGGCAATTGCCTACTGAAGTTCAAGAAGTCATCAATTTTAACCTAGCAACACATTAAAGGCTGCATCTATACAAGTACGATCCTAGAAATGCTCACCAGATTACGTTTTAAGAAGGAACTGTGGCTCAGGTTCCGCTGAGATCTAAACTCGGATGGCAGGATTCAGAGTCCAGAGTTTGGACGGGTGGCGCACAGAGGGTCCATATACTGTAGATCCCTCAGTGATCTTCCGTGTGTTCAAACCGCCAGCGTGTGACTCCCCTGTCCCCGTGACCTCATTGCTCTGCTCTCGCCTCTGTGCAGCCGAGCCCGACTCATGGTAAAGTGGAAAAAAAATGCCCTCAACGTGTGATTTACTCTGGAGCGAGGACAGATGTCACCTTCTTATCATTGAAGAGGATGTACGTGATGTGGCGACTAGGTTCAATTTTTTATCCTCTTTAAAAGATTAAGGACTGGGTGAGCCTGATTTACTACCCTTTCAGCTAAGAACCCGACGTGCGGACCGTTTAAGCTGCGTAGACTCGGTCGTTTAACTCTTCTCCATTAGCAGGGTTAAGGTTAAAGAAAAAACATTGCTGACTTCTTTTTTGTTTTCCAGCCGCGAGCGCTGATTAGCAAGGTTTGCATTTCATGTTTTGCAAGTTGCATTCTAAGAAAAACAAGTCGTTCAAGACAGGAAATGAATACTTGCATTTAATTAAGTCTAGCCGTAGGCAGTTGTCCATAATGACCAGTCCTGTTCGAGAAGACAGAACAAAAAAAGGCACCGCTGGGATTCGGACCCGGGATCTCCTGTTTACTAGGCAGGCGCTTTAGCCATCTAAGCCACAGCGCACCAGGAGCGCTGTCCTTTTGCAGCCACTTGGACACACAACTCAGACACATCTGCATTCGCTGTGCGCTCCGCCTGCTCGCTGAGCAAGTTGCCACCTTTACATACAATAGCAACATCGACACCAAGAGAAAGGATGACAAATGGCTTTTAACTGGAACTTTTCATGTCCAAGGAGCTCAATGTGCTTTCCGTGTACAACAGGGCCACTGAACTCCACACCGGCCACTGAAGCACAGCAGTGGCTTGCTGGCTTGACATCTCCCAAGGAAGATGTTGAAATTGCATGTGGAACAGGAAAATGACCCTCGAGTACGAGGGAAAAAAAAGAAAAAGAAAATCTGGAGCGCGCCAACTCATGTCCGGACAGCCCGGTTTCCTCGGCGAGGTGGCCGAGTGGTTAAGGCGATGGACTGCTAATCCATTGTGCTCTGTACGCATGGGTTCGAATCCCATCCTCGTCGCTCTCCATGTCTGACGCGTGTGCCTGTTCAAAGTCGGCCCTCGGTATTAGAGCAGTACGTTTTCCAGCGGTGGCTGAACATTGTATAGTAGGCTAACGTCGGTATCAGTAGTGCAGTGACAGAAACAGTATTTACGTGCTGCTGCTGCCAAGTGGCTCTGGGTTGAGACCGCGTTTTCACTTGCAACACAAACGGAGAAAGCGTTTTCTGACAGTCTCTCGAGAGACTGCGCTAGGTGTTTAGAGATAGACTTTGTCAGTTCCCCCTGGGATGATGGCCTCTCAAATAGTTTGTGATTCCTCTAGACGTTTATACAGTAGAAGCATGGCTCGTGGCTTAAATTCAAGCTGACCAAGACTAAGGAAACGAGTTAGAGGTCTGATGCAGAACTGCGAATTCAGTGAACGGGAACACTACAGTACATTGCACTGTATGTGTGAGGAAAGCTTCCCCCTTCAGTCCCTTGTCGACCGAACAGAGAACTGTAAAGGATACCGCCGAGAAACTTTAGGATGCTGGTTGGAATCCAGCTCCAAAGAAGCCCCTTTGGGTGTTATGTCATCAAAAAGTAAGAACAACGAATCTCCCTTTGATCAAAAGCGCAACAAAACTGTTTTCCGTGGAGCAGGTTTCAGACCCGTAGACCTGTTTTATTTGTAGGGCAGGCGCATTCCCAAACGCGAATCTCCTGTTTTAGAAATGCTTTGGGCGGCGTGAAGTGAAAATAAGAAATGAACTCCAGATGCACATGGAAGCAATAAAGTGTTTCATCCGAGCTGTTTCAAAGACTGCTCAAGAGCTTTCCTTTCACAGAGGCGCAACGATTAATGATGGCGGTGCACCCTTCAATGCGCCTTACAACTCTAGGGAGTGATTGAGACGATTCGTAGCGTGTGCTCATTTCCCTATATTCCCCGTGCTGCAGTGGAAGGATGACGTACGTTACTGCTTCGACACGTAACAGCATTATATTCAACTGCAGGAGCTGAGGGCTTTCGTAAGCGCGTAAATCAAAGGCAATTCCTGCGTCTAAAACTAATGTAAATGCTTTTCAAAGTGCAGTGTGGTGCAGCTTGCAAAATCCTTGTCCACATTTGTGGTTTGTTGATGTTTTTTTCTGTCTGCCAAAGTTGCATTTTGACATCCGGACGGGGAGACTTTATCCTTTGAACGTGAAGCCACCCTTAAACCCTCGGAGGCGTGTCTGTCTGCCGGCACGTATTTTGTCAAAGGTATTTTTTTTAACGGGGAGCGACTCTGAAAAGGTTTCCCCAGCCACCTCGCACTCGTGTTAGATTATAGGAGGAATGCGGCGGCCGCAAGCTCGCCGTAGTCGTGGCCGAGTGGTTAAGGCGATGGACTCGAAATCCATTGGGGACTCCCCGCGCAGGTTCAAATCCTGCCGACTACGGCGTCTGCCGCACGTTGTAGTGTGCCTGCGCGGCAGAGGCGAAGTGCCGCTTCTCCTTTTCTGGTACTATAAAAGCGCTAAATCGCTTGGACCCGCTGCCATGGAAATCAATTCTTCAGATAACCACACATTTTGCGTTCGCACGTCTGGTGCTCTACTTATGCCTTTGAAAACCGGATCAATAAAGCTCAAAGAACCGACACGATAGGTGCTCGTAAAGCACGCAATAAAGAACTCTTATCAGCGAGGGTTTCAGTGGGTTAACTGAGGAGAAGGCGTGATCGCTAATTGTTGAGTTTTTATTTGGTGTTAGAAACACTCTTACTGTGCATGAAGTGCAACAAATGTAGCCACAGAAATTGCATCGCGCTTTCATTTATGCTATTGCAGACACCAACGTTGCCTAGATAGAAAACCGATAAAGCCGTGGGTTTGCTTGCCGGTCTGAAGGATCTCTCTTCGACTCTCTATCATTTGTCAATGGAAGTAAAAGGCGCTGCAATCTGATACGTTCACATTCAAACGCAGCTGTTGTTCGACTTTATTTCTTGACTAATTACAACTGAGTGTCGCATGAGCAGTTACGTAAACTTGTCTGCTATATTTGAACACAAATGCCGTTCTTCAATTAAAACTAACAGTACATTGTCAGGGACATTCAGTTATATACAAACAAGAGACAGACAAGAGAATATTTCTACCTTTCATGTGGACTACGTGTTGACTTACTGATCGGAATAATTGAAATGTTCGGGTTCATAGCCGATGCAGTGCGTGCTAATTAGAACAGCAACGCTGGGCTCTCAGCACCGTACTGAGCCCAGGTGCAGTTCATTTACATGAAGGAAATCTCGTACTGGGTACGATTACACCCACATACAGTAAGTAGCACAGGCTACTTAGGGAGTAGCCGGATGCGTTTAAAAGTGACCCGAGCCAGGCAGGAGTCGAACCTACAATCTCCTGATCCGTAGTCAGACGCGTTATCCATTGCGCCACTGGCGTCACACTGCACGACTGTAACCCAGTGAGCTCAGCACTGTAACTTGTAAAACATTACCCCCGGTCCATTCTTTTCCAAAAGTGAGAAACACCTGTTTTCTACATTCTGTCTGTTTAAAACCATATCTCTTTAAACCAAACCAAGAGTTTGTCCTTTGCACTGATTTTCTGATTCATTTCGATTTCAAAGAAAAAAAAAACACTTTCTTCCAAAGCATCATAAAATTGTCCCTTCTTCCAGACTCTACTTCTCTCTTGTAGTAGTACAGCAGACCTTTCCAGGTGAGCAGATCACAGAGTCCGAAATGAGCTTCCTCCATCCAGCAAAGTACCTGAACATGACTCTGTCATCATAAAAGCACCCCTGTAGTAAAGCAATTAAATCCGAAATCAAGAGGGCAATTGCCTACTGAAGTTCAAGAAGTCATCAATTTTAACCTAGCAACACATTAAAGGCTGCATCTATACAAGTACGATTCTAGAAATGCTCACCAGATTACGTTTTAAGAAGGAACTGCGGCTCAGGTTCCGCCGAGATCTAAACTCGGATGGCAGGATTCAGAGTCCAGAGTTTGGACGGGTGGCGCACAGAGGGTCCATATACTGTAGATCCCTCAGTGATCTTCCGCGTGTTCAAACCGCCAGCGTGTGACTCCCCTGTCCCCGTGACCTCATTGCTCTGCTCTCGCCTCTGTGCAGCCGAGCCCGACTCATGGTAAAGTGGAAAAAAAATGCCCTCAACGTGTGATTTACTCTGGAGCGAGGACAGATGTCACCTTCTTATCATTGAAGAGGATGTATGTGATGTGGCGACTAGGTTCAATTTTTTATCCTCTTTAAAAGATTAAGGACTGGGTGAGCCTGATTTACCACCCTTTCAGCTAAGAACCCGACGTGCGGACCGTTTAAGCTGCGTAGACTCGGTCGTTTAACTCTTCTCCATTAGCAGGGTTAAGGTTAAAGAAAAAACATTGCTGACTTCTTTTTTGTTTTCCAGCCGCGAGCGCTGATTAGCAAGGTTTGCATTTCATGTTTTGCAAGTTGCATTCTAAGAAAAACAAGTCGTTCAAGACAGGAAATGAATACTTGCATTTAATTAAGTCTAGCCGTAGGCGGTTGTCCATAATGACCAGTCCTGTTCGAGAAGACAGAACAAAAAAAGGCACCGCTGGGATTCGGACCCGGGATCTCCTGTTTACTAAGCAGGCGCTTTAACCAACTAAGCCACAGCGCGCCAGGAGCGCTGTCCTTTTGCAGCCACTTGGACACACAACTCAGACACATCTGCATTCGCTGTGCGCTCCGCCTGCTCGCTGAGCAAGTTGCCACCTTTACATTCAATAGCAACATCGACACCAAGAGAAAGGATGACAAATGGCTTTTAACTGGAACTTTTCATGTCCAAGGAGCTCAATGTGCTTTCCGTGTACAACAGGGCCACTGAACTCCACACCGGCCACTGAAGCACAGCAGTGGCTTGCTGGCTTGACATCTCCCAAGGAAGATGTTGAAATTGCATGTGGAACAGGAAAATGACCCTCGAGTACGAGGGAAAAAAAAGAAAAAGAAAATCTGGAGCGCGCCAACTCATGTCCGGACAGCCCGGTTTCCTCGGCGAGGTGGCCGAGTGGTTAAGGCGATGGACTGCTAATCCATTGTGCTCTGCACGCATGGGTTCGAATCCCCTCCTCGTCGCTCTCCATGTCTGACGCGTGTGCCTGTTCAAAGTCGGCCCTCGGTACTAGAGCAGTACGTTTTCCAGCGGTGGCTGAACATGGTATAGTAGGCTAACGTCGGTATCAGTAGTGCAGTGACAGAAACAGTATTTACGTGCTGCTGCTGCCAAGTGGCTCTGGGTTGAGCCCGCGTTTTCACTTACTTGCAACACAAACGGAGAAAGCGTTTTCTGACAGTCTCTCGAGAGACTGCGCTAGGTGTTTAGAGATAGACTTTGTCAGTTCCCCCTGGGATGATGGCCTCTCAAATAGTTTGTGATTCCTCTAGACGTTTATACAGTAGAAGCATGGCTCGTGGCTTAAATTCAAGCTGACCAAGACTAAGGAAACGAGTTAGAGGTCTGATGCAGAACTGCGAATTCAGTGAACGGGAACACTACAGTACATTGCACTGTATGTGTGAGGAAAGCTGCCCCCTTCAGTCCCTTGTCGACCGAACAGAGAACTGTAAAGGATACCGCCAAGAAACTTTAGGATGCTGGTTGGAATCCAGCTCCAAAGAAGCCCCTTTGGGTGTTATGTCATCAAAAAGTAAGAACAACGAATCTCCCTTTGATCAAAAGCGCAACAAAACTGTTTTCCGTGGAGCAGGTTTCAGACCCGTAGACCTGTTTTATTTGTAGGGCAGGCGCATTCCCAAACGCGAATCTCCTGTTTTAGAATTGCTTTGGGCGGCGTGAAGTGAAAATAAGAAATGAACTCCAGATGCACATGGAAGCAATCAAGTGTTTCATCCGAGCTGTTTCAAAGACTGCTCAAGAGCTTTCCTTTCACAGAGGCGCAACGATTAATGATGGCGGTGCACCCTTCAATGCGCCTTACAACTCTAGGGAGTGATTGAGACGATTCGTAGCGTGTGCTCATTTCCCTATATTCCCCGTGCTGCAGTGGAAGGATGACGTACGTTACTGCTTCGACACGTAACAGCATTATATTCAACTGCAGGAGCTGAGGGCTTTCGTAAGCGCGTAAATCAAAGGCAATTCCTGCGTCTAACACTAATGTAAATGCTTTTCAAAGTGCAGTGTGGTGCAGCTTGTAAAATCCTTGTCCACATTTGTGGTTTGTTGATGTTTTTTTCTGTCTGCCAAAGTTGCATTTTGACATCCGGACGGGGAGACTTTATCCTTTGAACGTGAAGCCACCCTTAAACCCTCGGAGGCGTGTCTGTCTGCCGGCACGTATTTTGTCAAAGGTATTTTTTTTTAACGGGGAGCGACTCTGAAAAGGTTTCCCCAGCCACCTCGCACTCGTGTTAGATTATAGGAGGAATGCGGCGGCCGCAAGCTCGCCGTAGTCGTGGCCGAGTGGTTAAGGCGATGGACTTGAAATCCATTGGGGACTCCCCGCGCAGGTTCAAATCCTGCCGACTACGGCGTCTGCCGCACGTTGTAGTGTGCCTGCGCGGCAGAGGCGAAGTGCCGCTTCTCCTTTTCTGGTACTATAAAAGCGCTAAATCGCTTGGACCCGCTGCCATGGAAATCAATTCTTCAGATAACCACACATTTTGCGTTCGCACGTCTGGTGCTCTACTTATGCCTTTGAAAACCGGATCAATAAAGCTCAAAGAACCGACACGATAGGTGCTCGTAAAGCACGCAGTAAAGAACTCTTATCAGCGAGGGTTTCAGTGGGTTAACTGAGGAGAAGGCGTGATCGCTAATTGTTGAGTTTTTATTTGGTGTTAGAAACACTCTTACTGTGCATGAAGTGCAACAAATGTAGCCACAGAAATTGCATCGCGCTTTCATTTATGCTATTGCAGACACCAACGTTGCCTAGATAGAAAACCGATAAAGCCGTGGGTTTGCTTGCCGGTCTGAAGGATCTCTCTTCGAATCTCTATCATTTGTCAATGGAAGTAAAAGGCGCTGCAATCTGATACGTTCACATTCAAACCCGCAGCTGTTGTTCGACTTTATTTCTTGACTAATTACAACTGAGTGTCGCATGAGCAGTTACGTAAACTTGTCTGCTATATTTGAACACAAATGCCGTTCTTCAATTAAAACTAACAGTACATTGTCAGGGACATTCAGTTATATACAAACAAGAGACAGACAAGAGAATATTTCTACCTTTCATGTGGACTACGTGTTGACTTACTGATCGGAATAATTGAAATGTTCGGGTTCATAGCCGATGCAGTGCGTGCTAATTAGAACAGCAACGCTGGGCTCTCAGCACCGTACTGAGCCCAGGTGCAGTTCATTTACATGAAGGAAATCTCGTACTGGGTACGATTACACCCACATACAGTAAGTAGCACAGGCTACTTAGGGAGTAGCCGGATGCGTTTAAAAGTGACCCGAGCCAGGCAGGAGTCGAACCTACAATCTCCTGATCCGTAGTCAGACGCGTTATCCATTGCGCCACTG
Source organism: Atractosteus spatula (assembly GCF_055471065.1). Lineage (NCBI taxonomy): Eukaryota > Metazoa > Chordata > Actinopteri > Semionotiformes > Lepisosteidae > Atractosteus > Atractosteus spatula. Next base: position 14,120,569 of record NC_142732.1, on the reverse strand, counting down.
GCGTCACACTGCATGACTGTAACCCAGTGAGCTCAGCACTGTAACTTGTAAAACATTACCCCCGGTCCATTCTTTTCCAAAAGTGAGAAACACCTGTTTTCTACATTCTGTCTGTTTAAAACCATATCTCTTTAAACCAAACCAAGAGTTTGTCCTTTGCACTGATTTTCTGATTCATTTCGATTTCAAAGAAAAAAAAAACACTTTCTTCCAAAGCATCATAAAATTGTCCCTTCTTCCAGACTCTACTTCTCTCTTGTAGTAGTACAGCAGACCTTTCCAGGTGAGCAGATCACAGAGTCCGAAATGAGCTTCCTCCATCCAGCAAAGTACCTGAACATGACTCTGTCATCATAAAAGCACCCCTGTAGTAAAGCAATTAAATCCGAAATCAAGAGGGCAATTGCCTACTGAAGTTCAAGAAGTCATCAATTTTAACCTAGCAACACATTAAAGGCTGCATCTATACAAGTACGATTCTAGAAATGCTCACCAGATTACGTTTTAAGAAGGAACTGCGGCTCAGGTTCCGCCGAGATCTAAACTCGGATGGCAGGATTCAGAGTCCAGAGTTTGGACGGGTGGCGCACAGAGGGTCCATATACTGTAGATCCCTCAGTGATCTTCCGCGTGTTCAAACCGCCAGCGTGTGACTCCCCTGTCCCCGTGACCTCATTGCTCTGCTCTCGCCTCTGTGCAGCCGAGCCCGACTCATGGTAAAGTGGAAAAAAAATGCCCTCAACGTGTGATTTACTCTGGAGCGAGGACAGATGTCACCTTCTTATCATTGAAGAGGATGTATGTGATGTGGCGACTAGGTTCAATTTTTTATCCTCTTTAAAAGATTAAGGACTGGGTGAGCCTGATTTACCACCCTTTCAGCTAAGAACCCGACGTGCGGACCGTTTAAGCTGCGTAGACTCGGTCGTTTAACTCTTCTCCATTAGCAGGGTTAAGGTTAAAGAAAAAACATTGCTGACTTCTTTTTTGTTTTCCAGCCGCGAGCGCTGATTAGCAAGGTTTGCATTTCATGTTTTGCAAGTTGCATTCTAAGAAAAACAAGTTGTTCAAGACAGGAAATGAATACTTGCATTTAATTAAGTCTAGCCGTAGGCGGTTGTCCATAATGACCAGTCCTGTTCGAGAAGACAGAACAAAAAAAGGCACCGCTGGGATTCGGACCCGGGATCTCCTGTTTACTAAGCAGGCGCTTTAACCAACTAAGCCACAGCGCGCCAGGAGCGCTGTCCTTTTGCAGCCACTTGGACACACAACTCAGACACATCTGCATTCGCTGTGCGCTCCGCCTGCTCGCTGAGCAAGTTGCCACCTTTACATTCAATAGCAACATCGACACCAAGAGAAAGGATGACAAATGGCTTTTAACTGGAACTTTTCATGTCCAAGGAGCTCAATGTGCTTTCCGTGTACAACAGGGCCACTGAACTCCACACCGGCCACTGAAGCACAGCAGTGGCTTGCTGGCTTGACATCTCCCAAGGAAGATGTTGAAATTGCATGTGGAACAGGAAAATGACCCTCGAGTACGAGGGAAAAAAAAGAAAAAGAAAATCTGGAGCGCGCCAACTCATGTCCGGACAGCCCGGTTTCCTCGGCGAGGTGGCCGAGTGGTTAAGGCGATGGACTGCTAATCCATTGTGCTCTGCACGCATGGGTTCGAATCCCCTCCTCGTCGCTCTCCATGTCTGACGCGTGTGCCTGTTCAAAGTCGGCCCTCGGTACTAGAGCAGTACGTTTTCCAGCGGTGGCTGAACATGGTATAGTAGGCTAACGTCGGTATCAGTAGTGCAGTGACAGAAACAGTATTTACGTGCTGCTGCTGCCAAGTGGCTCTGGGTTGAGCCCGCGTTTTCACTTACTTGCAACACAAACGGAGAAAGCGTTTTCTGACAGTCTCTCGAGAGACTGCGCTAGGTGTTTAGAGATAGACTTTGTCAGTTCCCCCTGGGATGATGGCCTCTCAAATAGTTTGTGATTCCTCTAGACGTTTATACAGTAGAAGCATGGCTCGTGGCTTAAATTCAAGCTGACCAAGACTAAGGAAACGAGTTAGAGGTCTGATGCAGAACTGCGAATTCAGTGAACGGGAACACTACAGTACATTGCACTGTATGTGTGAGGAAAGCTGCCCCCTTCAGTCCCTTGTCGACCGAACAGAGAACTGTAAAGGATACCGCCAAGAAACTTTAGGATGCTGGTTGGAATCCAGCTCCAAAGAAGCCCCTTTGGGTGTTATGTCATCAAAAAGTAAGAACAACGAATCTCCCTTTGATCAAAAGCGCAACAAAACTGTTTTCCGTGGAGCAGGTTTCAGACCCGTAGACCTGTTTTATTTGTAGGGCAGGCGCATTCCCAAACGCGAATCTCCTGTTTTAGAAATGCTTTGGGCGGCGTGAAGTGAAAATAAGAAATGAACTCCAGATGCACATGGAAGCAATAAAGTGTTTCATCCGAGCTGTTTCAAAGACTGCTCAAGAGCTTTCCTTTCACAGAGGCGCAACGATTAATGATGGCGGTGCACCCTTCAATGCGCCTTACAACTCTAGGGAGTGATTGAGACGATTCGTAGCGTGTGCTCATTTCCCTATATTCCCCGTGCTGCAGTGGAAGGATGACGTACGTTACTGCTTCGACACGTAACAGCATTATATTCAACTGCAGGAGCTGAGGGCTTTCGTAAGCGCGTAAATCAAAGGCAATTCCTGCGTCTAACACTAATGTAAATGCTTTTCAAAGTGCAGTGTGGTGCAGCTTGTAAAATCCTTGTCCACATTTGTGGTTTGTTGATGTTTTTTTCTGTCTGCCAAAGTTGCATTTTGACATCCGGACGGGGAGACTTTATCCTTTGAACGTGAAGCCACCCTTAAACCCTCGGAGGCGTGTCTGTCTGCCGGCACGTATTTTGTCAAAGGTATTTTTTTTTAACGGGGAGCGACTCTGAAAAGGTTTCCCCAGCCACCTCGCACTCGTGTTAGATTATAGGAGGAATGCGGCGGCCGCAAGCTCGCCGTAGTCGTGGCCGAGTGGTTAAGGCGATGGACTTGAAATCCATTGGGGACTCCCCGCGCAGGTTCAAATCCTGCCGACTACGGCGTCTGCCGCACGTTGTAGTGTGCCTGCGCGGCAGAGGCGAAGTGCCGCTTCTCCTTTTCTGGTACTATAAAAGCTCTAAATCGCTTGGACCCGCTGCCATGGAAATCAATTCTTCAGATAACCACACATTTTGCGTTCGCACGTCTGGTGCTCTACTTATGCCTTTGAAAACCGGATCAATAAAGCTCAAAGAACCGACACGATAGGTGCTCGTAAAGCACGCAGTAAAGAACTCTTATCAGCGAGGGTTTCAGTGGGTTAACTGAGGAGAAGGCGTGATCGCTAATTGTTGAGTTTTTATTTGGTGTTAGAAACACTCTTACTGTGCATGAAGTGCAACAAATGTAGCCACAGAAATTGCATCGCGCTTTCATTTATGCTATTGCAGACACCAACGTTGCCTAGATAGAAAACCGATAAAGCCGTGGGTTTGCTTGCCGGTCTGAAGGATCTCTCTTCGAATCTCTATCATTTGTCAATGGAAGTAAAAGGCGCTGCAATCTGATACGTTCACATTCAAACCCGCAGCTGTTGTTCGACTTTATTTCTTGACTAATTACAACTGAGTGTCGCATGAGCAGTTACGTAAACTTGTCTGCTATATTTGAACACAAATGCCGTTCTTCAATTAAAACTAACAGTACATTGTCAGGGACATTCAGTTATATACAAACAAGAGACAGACAAGAGAATATTTCTACCTTTCATGTGGACTACGTGTTGACTTACTGATCGGAATAATTGAAATGTTCGGGTTCATAGCCGATGCAGTGCGTGCTAATTAGAACAGCAACGCTGGGCTCTCAGCACCGTACTGAGCCCAGGTGCAGTTCATTTACATGAAGGAAATCTCGTACTGGGTACGATTACACCCACATACAGTAAGTAGCACAGGCTACTTAGGGAGTAGCCGGATGCGTTTAAAAGTGACCCGAGCCAGGCAGGAGTCAAACCTACAATCTCCTGATCCGTAGTCAGACGCGTTATCCATTGCGCCACTGGCGTCACACTGCACGGCTGTAACCCAGTGAGCTCAGCACTGTAACTTGTAAAACATTACCCCCGGTCCATTCTTTTCCAAAAGTGAGAAACACCTGTTTTCTACATTCTGTCTGTTTAAAACCATATCTCTTTAAACCAAACCAAGAGTTTGTCCTTTGCACTGATTTTCTGATTCATTTCGATTTCAAAGAAAAAAAAAACACTTTCTTCCAAAGCATCATAAAATTGTCCCTTCTTCCAGACTCTACTTCTCTCTTGTAGTAGTACAGCAGACCTTTCCAGGTGAGCAGATCACAGAGTCCGAAATGAGCTTCCTCCATCCAGCAAAGTACCTGAACATGACTCTGTCATCATAAAAGCACCCCTGTAGTAAAGCAATTAAATCCGAAATCAAGAGGGCAATTGCCTACTGAAGTTCAAGAAGTCATCAATTTTAACCTAGCAACACATTAAAGGCTGCATCTATACAAGTACGATTCTAGAAATGCTCACCAGATTACGTTTTAAGAAGGAACTGCGGCTCAGGTTCCGCCGAGATCTAAACTCGGATGGCAGGATTCAGAGTCCAGAGTTTGGACGGGTGGCGCACAGAGGGTCCATATACTGTAGATCCCTCAGTGATCTTCCGCGTGTTCAAACCGCCAGCGTGTGACTCCCCTGTCCCCGTGACCTCATTGCTCTGCTCTCGCCTCTGTGCAGCCGAGCCCGACTCATGGTAAAGTGGAAAAAAAATGCCCTCAACGTGTGATTTACTCTGGAGCGAGGACAGATGTCACCTTCTTATCATTGAAGAGGATGTATGTGATGTGGCGACTAGGTTCAATTTTTTATCCTCTTTAAAAGATTAAGGACTGGGTGAGCCTGATTTACCACCCTTTCAGCTAAGAACCCGACGTGCGGACCGTTTAAGCTGCGTAGACTCGGTCGTTTAACTCTTCTCCATTAGCAGGGTTAAGGTTAAAGAAAAAACATTGCTGACTTCTTTTTTGTTTTCCAGCCGCGAGCGCTGATTAGCAAGGTTTGCATTTCATGTTTTGCAAGTTGCATTCTAAGAAAAACAAGTCGTTCAAGACAGGAAATGAATACTTGCATTTAATTAAGTCTAGCCGTAGGCGGTTGTCCATAATGACCAGTCCTGTTCGAGAAGACAGAACAAAAAAAGGCACCGCTGGGATTCGGACCCGGGATCTCCTGTTTACTAAGCAGGCGCTTTAACCAACTAAGCCACAGCGCGCCAGGAGCGCTGTCCTTTTGCAGCCACTTGGACACACAACTCAGACACATCTGCATTCGCTGTGCGCTCCGCCTGCTCGCTGAGCAAGTTGCCACCTTTACATTCAATAGCAACATCGACACCAAGAGAAAGGATGACAAATGGCTTTTAACTGGAACTTTTCATGTCCAAGGAGCTCAATGTGCTTTCCGTGTACAACAGGGCCACTGAACTCCACACCGGCCACTGAAGCACAGCAGTGGCTTGCTGGCTTGACATCTCCCAAGGAAGATGTTGAAATTGCATGTGGAACAGGAAAATGACCCTCGAGTACAAGGGAAAAAAAAGAAAAAGAAAATCTGGAGCGCGCCAACTCATGTCCGGACAGCCCGGTTTCCTCGGCGAGGTGGCCGAGTGGTTAAGGCGATGGACTGCTAATCAATTGTGCTCTGCACGCATGGGTTCGAATCCCCTCCTCGTCGCTCTCCATGTCTGACGCGTGTGCCTGTTCAAAGTCGGCCCTCGGTACTAGAGCAGTACGTTTTCCAGCGGTGGCTGAACATGGTATAGTAGGCTAACGTCGGTATCAGTAGTGCAGTGACAGAAACAGTATTTACGTGCTGCTGCTGCCAAGTGGCTCTGGGTTGAGCCCGCGTTTTCACTTACTTGCAACACAAACGGAGAAAGCGTTTTCTGACAGTCTCTCGAGAGACTGCGCTAGGTGTTTAGAGATAGACTTTGTCAGTTCCCCCTGGGATGATGGCCTCTCAAATAGTTTGTGATTCCTCTAGACGTTTATACAGTAGAAGCATGGCTCGTGGCTTAAATTCAAGCTGACCAAGACTAAGGAAACGAGTTAGAGGTCTGATGCAGAACTGCGAATTCAGTGAACGGGAACACTACAGTACATTGCACTGTATGTGTGAGGAAAGCTGCCCCCTTCAGTCCCTTGTCGACCGAACAGAGAACTGTAAAGGATACCGCCAAGAAACTTTAGGATGCTGGTTGGAATCCAGCTCCAAAGAAGCCCCTTTGGGTGTTATGTCATCAAAAAGTAAGAACAACGAATCTCCCTTTGATCAAAAGCGCAACAAAACTGTTTTCCGTGGAGCAGGTTTCAGACCCGTAGACCTGTTTTATTTGTAGGGCAGGCGCATTCCCAAACGCGAATCTCCTGTTTTAGAAATGCTTTGGGCGGCGTGAAGTGAAAATAAGAAATGAACTCCAGATGCACATGGAAGCAATAAAGTGTTTCATCCGAGCTGTTTCAAAGACTGCTCAAGAGCTTTCCTTTCACAGAGGCGCAACGATTAATGATGGCGGTGCACCCTTCAATGCGCCTTACAACTCTAGGGAGTGATTGAGACGATTCGTAGCGTGTGCTCATTTCCCTATATTCCCCGTGCTGCAGTGGAAGGATGACGTACGTTACTGCTTCGACACGTAACAGCATTATATTCAACTGCAGGAGCTGAGGGCTTTCGTAAGCGCGTAAATCAAAGGCAATTCCTGCGTCTAACACTAATGTAAATGCTTTTCAAAGTGCAGTGTGGTGCAGCTTGTAAAATCCTTGTCCACATTTGTGGTTTGTTGATGTTTTTTTCTGTCTGCCAAAGTTGCATTTTGACATCCGGACGGGGAGACTTTATCCTTTGAACGTGAAGCCACCCTTAAACCCTCGGAGGCGTGTCTGTCTGCCGGCACGTATTTTGTCAAAGGTATTTTTTTTTAACGGGGAGCGACTCTGAAAAGGTTTCCCCAGCCACCTCGCACTCGTGTTAGATTATAGGAGGAATGCGGCGGCCGCAAGCTCGCCGTAGTCGTGGCCGAGTGGTTAAGGCGATGGACTTGAAATCCATTGGGGACTCCCCGCGCAGGTTCAAATCCTGCCGACTACGGCGTCTGCCGCACGTTGTAGTGTGCCTGCGCGGCAGAGGCGAAGTGCCGCTTCTCCTTTTCTGGTACTATAAAAGCGCTAAATCGCTTGGACCCGCTGCCATGGAAATCAATTCTTCAGATAACCACACATTTTGCGTTCGCACGTCTGGTGCTCTACTTATGCCTTTGAAAACCGGATCAATAAAGCTCAAAGAACCGACACGATAGGTGCTCGTAAAGCACGCAGTAAAGAACTCTTATCAGCGAGGGTTTCAGTGGGTTAACTGAGGAGAAGGCGTGATCGCTAATTGTTGAGTTTTTATTTGGTGTTAGAAACACTCTTACTGTGCATGAAGTGCAACAAATGTAGCCACAGAAATTGCATCGCGCTTTCATTTATGCTATTGCAGACACCAACGTTGCCTAGATAGAAAACCGATAAAGCCGTGGGTTTGCTTGCCGGTCTGAAGGATCTCTCTTCGAATCTCTATCATTTGTCAATGGAAGTAAAAGGCGCTGCAATCTGATACGTTCACATTCAAACCCGCAGCTGTTGTTCGACTTTATTTCTTGACTAATTACAACTGAGTGTCGCATGAGCAGTTACGTAAACTTGTCTGCTATATTTGAACACAAATGCCGTTCTTCAATTAAAACTAACAGTACATTGTCAGGGACATTCAGTTATATACAAACAAGAGACAGACAAGAGAATATTTCTACCTTTCATGTGGACTACGTGTTGACTTACTGATCGGAATAATTGAAATGTTCGGGTTCATAGCCGATGCAGTGCGTGCTAATTAGAACAGCAACGCTGGGCTCTCAGCACCGTACTGAGCCCAGGTGCAGTTCATTTACATGAAGGAAATCTCGTACTGGGTACGATTACACCCACATACAGTAAGTAGCACAGGCTACTTAGGGAGTAGCCGGATGCGTTTAAAAGTGACCCGAGCCAGGCAGGAGTCGAACCTACAATCTCCTGATCCGTAGTCAGACGCGTTATCCATTGCGCCACTGGCGTCACACTGCACGACTGTAACCCAGTGAGCTCAGCACTGTAACTTGTAAAACATTACCCCCGGTCCATTCTTTTCCAAAAGTGAGAAACACCTGTTTTCTACATTCTGTCTGTTTAAAACCATATCTCTTTAAACCAAACCAAGAGTTTGTCCTTTGCACTGATTTTCTGATTCATTTCGATTTCAAAGAAAAAAAAAACACTTTCTTCCAAAGCATCATAAAATTGTCCCTTCTTCCAGACTCTACTTCTCTCTTGTAGTAGTACAGCAGACCTTTCCAGGTGAGCAGATCACAGAGTCCGAAATGAGCTTCCTCCATCCAGCAAAGTACCTGAACATGACTCTGTCATCATAAAAGCACCCCTGTAGTAAAGCAATTAAATCCGAAATCAAGAGGGCAATTGCCTACTGAAGTTCAAGAAGTCATCAATTTTAACCTAGCAACACATTAAAGGCTGCATCTATACAAGTACGATTCTAGAAATGCTCACCAGATTACGTTTTAAGAAGGAACTGCGGCTCAGGTTCCGCCGAGATCTAAACTCGGATGGCAGGATTCAGAGTCCAGAGTTTGGACGGGTGGCGCACAGAGGGTCCATATACTGTAGATCCCTCAGTGATCTTCCGCGTGTTCAAACCGCCAGCGTGTGACTCCCCTGTCCCCGTGACCTCATTGCTCTGCTCTCGCCTCTGTGCAGCCGAGCCCGACTCATGGTAAAGTGGAAAAAAAATGCCCTCAACGTGTGATTTACTCTGGAGCGAGGACAGATGTCACCTTCTTATCATTGAAGAGGATGTATGTGATGTGGCGACTAGGTTCAATTTTTTATCCTCTTTAAAAGATTAAGGACTGGGTGAGCCTGATTTACCACCCTTTCAGCTAAGAACCCGACGTGCGGACCGTTTAAGCTGCGTAGACTCGGTCGTTTAACTCTTCTCCATTAGCAGGGTTAAGGTTAAAGAAAAAACATTGCTGACTTCTTTTTTGTTTTCCAGCCGCGAGCGCTGATTAGCAAGGTTTGCATTTCATGTTTTGCAAGTTGCATTCTAAGAAAAACAAGTCGTTCAAGACAGGAAATGAATACTTGCATTTAATTAAGTCTAGCCGTAGGCGGTTGTCCATAATGACCAGTCCTGTTCGAGAAGACAGAACAAAAAAAGGCACCGCTGGGATTCGGACCCGGGATCTCCTGTTTACTAAGCAGGCGCTTTAACCAACTAAGCCACAGCGCGCCAGGAGCGCTGTCCTTTTGCAGCCACTTGGACACACAACTCAGACACATCTGCATTCGCTGTGCGCTCCGCCTGCTCGCTGAGCAAGTTGCCACCTTTACATTCAATAGCAACATCGACACCAAGAGAAAGGATGACAAATGGCTTTTAACTGGAACTTTTCATGTCCAAGGAGCTCAATGTGCTTTCCGTGTACAACAGGGCCACTGAACTCCACACCGGCCACTGAAGCACAGCAGTGGCTTGCTGGCTTGACATCTCCCAAGGAAGATGTTGAAATTGCATGTGGAACAGGAAAATGACCCTCGAGTACGAGGGAAAAAAAAGAAAAAGAAAATCTGGAGCGCGCCAACTCATGTCCGGACAGCCCGGTTTCCTCGGCGAGGTGGCCGAGTGGTTAAGGCGATGGACTGCTAATCCATTGTGCTCTGCACGCATGGGTTCGAATCCCCTCCTCGTCGCTCTCCATGTCTGACGCGTGTGCCTGTTCAAAGTCGGCCCTCGGTACTAGAGCAGTACGTTTTCCAGCGGTGGCTGAACATGGTATAGTAGGCTAACGTCGGTATCAGTAGTGCAGTGACAGAAACAGTATTTACGTGCTGCTGCTGCCAAGTGGCTCTGGGTTGAGCCCGCGTTTTCACTTACTTGCAACACAAACGGAGAAAGCGTTTTCTGACAGTCTCTCGAGAGACTGCGCTAGGTGTTTAGAGATAGACTTTGTCAGTTCCCCCTGGGATGATGGCCTCTCAAATAGTTTGTGATTCCTCTAGACGTTTATACAGTAGAAGCATGGCTCGTGGCTTAAATTCAAGCTGACCAAGACTAAGGAAACGAGTTAGAGGTCTGATGCAGAACTGCGAATTCAGTGAACGGGAACACTACAGTACATTGCACCGTATGTGTGAGGAAAGCTGCCCCCTTCAGTCCCTTGTCGACCGAACAGAGAACTGTAAAGGATACCGCCAAGAAACTTTAGGATGCTGGTTGGAATCCAGCTCCAAAGAAGCCCCTTTGGGTGTTATGTCATCAAAAAGTAAGAACAACGAATCTCCCTTTGATCAAAAGCGCAACAAAACTGTTTTCCGTGGAGCAGGTTTCAGACCCGTAGACCTGTTTTATTTGTAGGGCAGGCGCATTCCCAAACGCGAATCTCCTGTTTTAGAAATGCTTTGGGCGGCGTGAAGTGAAAATAAGAAATGAACTCCAGATGCACATGGAAGCAATCAAGTGTTTCATCCGAGCTGTTTCAAAGACTGCTCAAGAGCTTTCCTTTCACAGAGGCGCAACGATTAATGATGGCGGTGCACCCTTCAATGCGCCTTACAACTCTAGGGAGTGATTGAGACGATTCGTAGCGTGTGCTCATTTCCCTATATTCCCCGTGCTGCAGTGGAAGGATGACGTACGTTACTGCTTCGACACGTAACAGCATTATATTCAACTGCAGGAGCTGAGGGCTTTCGTAAGCGCGTAAATCAAAGGCAATTCCTGCGTCTAACACTAATGTAAATGCTTTTCAAAGTGCAGTGTGGTGCAGCTTGTAAAATCCTTGTCCACATTTGTGGTTTGTTGATGTTTTTTTCTGTCTGCCAAAGTTGCATTTTGACATCCGGACGGGGAGACTTTATCCTTTGAACGTGAAGCCACCCTTAAACCCTCGGAGGCGTGTCTGTCTGCCGGCACGTATTTTGTCAAAGGTATTTTTTTTTAACGGGGAGCGACTCTGAAAAGGTTTCCCCAGCCACCTCGCACTCGTGTTAGATTATAGGAGGAATGCGGCGGCCGCAAGCTCGCCGTAGTCGTGGCCGAGTGGTTAAGGCGATGGACTTGAAATCCATTGGGGACTCCCCGCGCAGGTTCAAATCCTGCCGCCTACGGCGTCTGCCGCACGTTGTAGTGTGCCTGCGCGGCAGAGGCGAAGTGCCGCTTCTCCTTTTCTGGTACTATAAAAGCGCTAAATCGCTTGGACCCGCTGCCATGGAAATCAATTCTTCAGATAACCACACATTTTGCGTTCGCACGTCTGGTGCTCTACTTATGCCTTTGAAAACCGGATCAATAAAGCTCAAAGAACCGACACGATAGGTGCTCGTAAAGCACGCAGTAAAGAACTCTTATCAGCGAGGGTTTCAGTGGGTTAACTGAGGAGAAGGCGTGATCGCTAATTGTTGAGTTTTTATTTGGTGTTAGAAACACTCTTACTGTGCATGAAGTGCAACAAATGTAGCCACAGAAATTGCATCGCGCTTTCATTTATGCTATTGCAGACACCAACGTTGCCTAGATAGAAAACCGATAAAGCCGTGGGTTTGCTTGCCGGTCTGAAGGATCTCTCTTCGAATCTCTATCATTTGTCAATGGAAGTAAAAGGCGCTGCAATCTGATACGTTCACATTCAAACCCGCAGCTGTTGTTCGACTTTATTTCTTGACTAATTACAACTGAGTGTCGCATGAGCAGTTACGTAAACTTGTCTGCTATATTTGAACACAAATGCCGTTCTTCAATTAAAACTAACAGTACATTGTCAGGGACATTCAGTTATATACAAACAAGAGACAGACAAGAGAATATTTCTACCTTTCATGTGGACTACGTGTTGACTTACTGATCGGAATAATTGAAATGTTCGGGTTCATAGCCGATGCAGTGCGTGCTAATTAGAACAGCAACGCTGGGCTCTCAGCACCGTACTGAGCCCAGGTGCAGTTCATTTACATGAAGGAAATCTCGTACTGGGTACGATTACACCCACATACAGTAAGTAGCACAGGCTACTTAGGGAGTAGCCGGATGCGTTTAAAAGTGACCCGAGCCAGGCAGGAGTCGAACCTACAATCTCCTGATCCGTAGTCAGACGCGTTATCCATTGCGCCACTGGCGTCACACTGCACGACTGTAACCCAGTGAGCTCAGCACTGTAACTTGTAAAACATTACCCCCGGTCCATTCTTTTCCAAAAGTGAGAAACACCTGTTTTCTACATTCTGTCTGTTTAAAACCATATCTCTTTAAACCAAACCAAGAGTTTGTCCTTTGCACTGATTTTCTGATTCATTTCGATTTCAAAGAAAAAAAAAACACTTTCTTCCAAAGCATCATAAAATTGTCCCTTCTTCCAGACTCTACTTCTCTCTTGTAGTAGTACAGCAGACCTTTCCAGGTGAGCAGATCACAGAGTCCGAAATGAGCTTCCTCCATCCAGCAAAGTACCTGAACATGACTCTGTCATCATAAAAGCACCCCTGTAGTAAAGCAATTAAATCCGAAATCAAGAGGGCAATTGCCTACTGAAGTTCAAGAAGTCATCAATTTTAACCTAGCAACACATTAAAGGCTGCATCTATACAAGTACGATTCTAGAAATGCTCACCAGATTACGTTTTAAGAAGGAACTGCGGCTCAGGTTCCGCCGAGATCTAAACTCGGATGGCAGGATTCAGAGTCCAGAGTTTGGACGGGTGGCGCACAGAGGGTCCATATACTGTAGATCCCTCAGTGATCTTCCGCGTGTTCAAACCGCCAGCGTGTGACTCCCCTGTCCCCGTGACCTCATTGCTCTGCTCTCGCCTCTGTGCAGCCGAGCCCGACTCATGGTAAAGTGGAAAAAAAATGCCCTCAACGTGTGATTTACTCTGGAGCGAGGACAGATGTCACCTTCTTATCATTGAAGAGGATGTATGTGATGTGGCGACTAGGTTCAATTTTTTATCCTCTTTAAAAGATTAAGGACTGGGTGAGCCTGATTTACCACCCTTTCAGCTAAGAACCCGACGTGCGGACCGTTTAAGCTGCGTAGACTCGGTCGTTTAACTCTTCTCCATTAGCAGGGTTAAGGTTAAAGAAAAAACATTGCTGACTTCTTTTTTGTTTTCCAGCCGCGAGCGCTGATTAGCAAGGTTTGCATTTCATGTTTTGCAAGTTGCATTCTAAGAAAAACAAGTCGTTCAAGACAGGAAATGAATACTTGCATTTAATTAAGTCTAGCCGTAGGCGGTTGTCCATAATGACCAGTCCTGTTCGAGAAGACAGAACAAAAAAAGGCACCGCTGGGATTCGGACCCGGGATCTCCTGTTTACTAAGCAGGCGCTTTAACCAACTAAGCCACAGCGCGCCAGGAGCGCTGTCCTTTTGCAGCCACTTGGACACACAACTCAGACACATCTGCATTCGCTGTGCGCTCCGCCTGCTCGCTGAGCAAGTTGCCACCTTTACATTCAATAGCAACATCGACACCAAGAGAAAGGATGACAAATGGCTTTTAACTGGAACTTTTCATGTCCAAGGAGCTCAATGTGCTTTCCGTGTACAACAGGGCCACTGAACTCCACACCGGCCACTGAAGCACAGCAGTGGCTTGCTGGCTTGACATCTCCCAAGGAAGATGTTGAAATTGCATGTGGAACAGGAAAATGACCCTCGAGTACGAGGGAAAAAAAAGAAAAAGAAAATCTGGAGCGCGCCAACTCATGTCCGGACAGCCCGGTTTCCTCGGCGAGGTGGCCGAGTGGTTAAGGCGATGGACTGCTAATCCATTGTGCTCTGCACGCATGGGTTCGAATCCCCTCCTCGTCGCTCTCCATGTCTGACGCGTGTGCCTGTTCAAAGTCGGCCCTCGGTACTAGAGCAGTACGTTTTCCAGCGGTGGCTGAACATGGTATAGTAGGCTAACGTCGGTATCAGTAGTGCAGTGACAGAAACAGTATTTACGTGCTGCTGCTGCCAAGTGGCTCTGGGTTGAGCCCGCGTTTTCACTTACTTGCAACACAAACGGAGAAAGCGTTTTCTGACAGTCTCTCGAGAGACTGCGCTAGGTGTTTAGAGATAGACTTTGTCAGTTCCCCCTGGGATGATGGCCTCTCATATAGTTTGTGATTCCTCTAGACGTTTATACAGTAGAAGCATGGCTCGTGGCTTAAATTCAAGCTGACCAAGACTAAGGAAACGAGTTAGAGGTCTGATGCAGAACTGCGAATTCAGTGAACGGGAACACTACAGTACATTGCACCGTATGTGTGAGGAAAGCTGCCCCCTTCAGTCCCTTGTCGACCGAACAGAGAACTGTAAAGGATACCGCCAAGAAACTTTAGGATGCTGGTTGGAATCCAGCTCCAAAGAAGCCCCTTTGGGTGTTATGTCATCAAAAAGTAAGAACAACGAATCTCCCTTTGATCAAAAGCGCAACAAAACTGTTTTCCGTGGAGCAGGTTTCAGACCCGTAGACCTGTTTTATTTGTAGGGCAGGCGCATTCCCAAACGCGAATCTCCTGTTTTAGAAATGCTTTGGGCGGCGTGAAGTGAAAATAAGAAATGAACTCCAGATGCACATGGAAGCAATCAAGTGTTTCATCCGAGCTGTTTCAAAGACTGCTCAAGAGCTTTCCTTTCACAGAGGCGCAACGATTAATGATGGCGGTGCACCCTTCAATGCGCCTTACAACTCTAGGGAGTGATTGAGACGATTCGTAGCGTGTGCTCATTTCCCTATATTCCCCGTGCTGCAGTGGAAGGATGACGTACGTTACTGCTTCGACACGTAACAGCATTATATTCAACTGCAGGAGCTGAGGGCTTTCGTAAGCGCGTAAATCAAAGGCAATTCCTGCGTCTAACACTAATGTAAATGCTTTTCAAAGTGCAGTGTGGTGCAGCTTGTAAAATCCTTGTCCACATTTGTGGTTTGTTGATGTTTTTTTCTGTCTGCCAAAGTTGCATTTTGACATCCGGACGGGGAGACTTTATCCTTTGAACGTGAAGCCACCCTTAAACCCTCGGAGGCGTGTCTGTCTGCCGGCACGTATTTTGTCAAAGGTATTTTTTTTTAACGGGGAGCGACTCTGAAAAGGTTTCCCCAGCCACCTCGCACTCGTGTTAGATTATAGGAGGAATGCGGCGGCCACAAGCTCGCCGTAGTCGTGGCCGAGTGGTTAAGGCGATGGACTTGAAATCCATTGGGGACTCCCCGCGCAGGTTCAAATCCTGCCGACTACGGCGTCTGCCGCACGTTGTAGTGTGCCTGCGCGGCAGAGGCGAAGTGCCGCTTCTCCTTTTCTGGTACTATAAAAGCGCTAAATCGCTTGGACCCGCTGCCATGGAAATCAATTCTTCAGATAACCACACATTTTGCGTTCGCACGTCTGGTGCTCTACTTATGCCTTTGAAAACCGGATCAATAAAGCTCAAAGAACCGACACGATAGGTGCTCGTAAAGCACGCAGTAAAGAACTCTTATCAGCGAGGGTTTCAGTGGGTTAACTGAGGAGAAGGCGTGATCGCTAATTGTTGAGTTTTTATTTGGTGTTAGAAACACTCTTACTGTGCATGAAGTGCAACAAATGTAGCCACAGAAATTGCATCGCGCTTTCATTTATGCTATTGCAGACACCAACGTTGCCTAGATAGAAAACCGATAAAGCCGTGGGTTTGCTTGCCGGTCTGAAGGATCTCTCTTCGAATCTCTATCATTTGTCAATGGAAGTAAAAGGCGCTGCAATCTGATACGTTCACATTCAAACCCGCAGCTGTTGTTCGACTTTATTTCTTGACTAATTACAACTGAGTGTCGCATGAGCAGTTACGTAAACTTGTCTGCTATATTTGAACACAAATGCCGTTCTTCAATTAAAACTAACAGTACATTGTCAGGGACATTCAGTTATATACAAACAAGAGACAGACAAGAGAATATTTCTACCTTTCATGTGGACTACGTGTTGACTTACTGATCGGAATAATTGAAATGTTCGGGTTCATAGCCGATGCAGTGCGTGCTAATTAGAACAGCAACGCTGGGCTCTCAGCACCGTACTGAGCCCAGGTGCAGTTCATTTACATGAAGGAAATCTCGTACTGGGTACGATTACACCCACATACAGTAAGTAGCACAGGCTACTTAGGGAGTAGCCGGATGCGTTTAAAAGTGACCCGAGCCAGGCAGGAGTCGAACCTACAATCTCCTGATCCGTAGTCAGACGCGTTATCCATTGCGCCACTGGCGTCACACTGCACGACTGTAACCCAGTGAGCTCAGCACTGTAACTTGTAAAACATTACCCCCGGTCCATTCTTTTCCAAAAGTGAGAAACACCTGTTTTCTACATTCTGTCTGTTTAAAACCATATCTCTTTAAACCAAACCAAGAGTTTGTCCTTTGCACTGATTTTCTGATTCATTTCGATTTCAAAGAAAAAAAAAACACTTTCTTCCAAAGCATCATAAAATTGTCCCTTCTTCCAGACTCTACTTCTCTCTTGTAGTAGTACAGCAGACCTTTCCAGGTGAGCAGATCACAGAGTCCGAAATGAGCTTCCTCCATCCAGCAAAGTACCTGAACATGACTCTGTCATCATAAAAGCACCCCTGTAGTAAAGCAATTAAATCCGAAATCAAGAGGGCAATTGCCTACTGAAGTTCAAGAAGTCATCAATTTTAACCTAGCAACACATTAAAGGCTGCATCTATACAAGTACGATTCTAGAAATGCTCACCAGATTACGTTTTAAGAAGGAACTGCGGCTCAGGTTCCGCCGAGATCTAAACTCGGATGGCAGGATTCAGAGTCCAGAGTTTGGACGGGTGGTGCACAGAGGGTCCATATACTGTAGATCCCTCAGTGATCTTCCGCGTGTTCAAACCGCCAGCGTGTGACTCCCCTGTCCCCGTGACCTCATTGCTCTGCTCTCGCCTCTGTGCAGCCGAGCCCGACTCATGGTAAAGTGGAAAAAAAATGCCCTCAACGTGTGATTTACTCTGGAGCGAGGACAGATGTCACCTTCTTATCATTGAAGAGGATGTATGTGATGTGGCGACTAGGTTCAATTTTTTATCCTCTTTAAAAGATTAAGGACTGGGTGAGCCTGATTTACCACCCTTTCAGCTAAGAACCCGACGTGCGGACCGTTTAAGCTGCGTAGACTCGGTCGTTTAACTCTTCTCCATTAGCAGGGTTAAGGTTAAAGAAAAAACATTGCTGACTTCTTTTTTGTTTTCCAGCCGCGAGCGCTGATTAGCAAGGTTTGTATTTCATGTTTTGCAAGTTGCATTCTAAGAAAAACAAGTCGTTCAAGACAGGAAATTAATACTTGCATTTAATTAAGTCTAGCTGTAGGCGGTTGTCCATAATGACCAGTTCTGTTCGAGAAGACAGAACAAAAAAAGGTACCGCTGGGATTCAGACCCAGGATCTCCTGTTTGCTAGACAGGCGCTTTAACCAACCAAGCCTCGGCGCCCCGGGAGCCTTGTCCTTTTGCAGCCACTTGGACATACCACTCAGACACATCTGCATTCGTTGTGCGCTCCGCCTGCTCGCTGAGCAAGTTGCCACCTTTACATACAATAGCAACATCGACACCAAGAAAAAGGATGACAAATGGCTTTTATCTGGAACTTTTCATGTCCAAGGAGCTCAATGTGCTTTCCTTGTACAACAGGGCCACTGAACTCCACACCGGCCACTGAAGGACAGCAGTGGCTTGGTGGCTTGAGATCTCCCAAGGCAAATATTGAAATCGCATGTGGAATAGGAAAATGACCCTCGAGTACGAGGGAAAAAAAAAGAAAAAGATTATCAGGAGCGCTCCAACTCATTTCTGGAAAGCTCCATTTCTTGACGAGGTGGCCGAGTGGTTAAGGCGATGGGCTGTTGATTGCTTGTGTTCTGCATGCCTGGGTTCAAATCCCATTTTTGTTGCTCTCCATGTCACTTGGTAATTATTAAATCTTCGATCACTTCTCTCTTCTCCCCCAACACTCTCGTCTGTAGTCATTTTGTCATTTAAAGTGAAACTAGGTGTATAACTGGATCCTCACTTACGCAAATGGTGAGGCTCCAGTTCGACATCTAGTTTCACTTTATATGACAGAAGGACGTTAGACTGTGCCGGACTGGCAGATAACTTCCTGTTATTTTTACTATCTTAAACATTTGAAATCCTCCCCTATGCAATAGTGACACTTCATCTTGGCTCCACCTAGGACACTCTTAAATCTTCCATCACTTCTCTCTTCTCCCACAACACTCTCGTCTGTCAGCAGTATGTGGTGTCTTTGCATTACAACCAATCTCACCATGGAAAGATAGCAAAAGGTTTTGGCGAGAGAGGAGGAGATGGCCTGGCCCGCACGGGGATCAATCCCACGACTTTGGCGTTTTTAGTACCACACTCAAGCCAACTGAGATAACCAGCCTCGTGAGAGGTGTCATTACAACTTAGGTGTAATCTTGATGCATCTCAAGGGGGTACAATTTTCAACTTACGGAGCCCGAGTACATTAAGCCATACTGAGTCTACGTGAACAAGATCAGTAACGGGCTCAGTCAGGCCCAATCAACAGCCCTCAATCTGAGCTTTAACCTCTGCCTGTTACTCCTCACGATCAATATTTCTGAAAGATTCTGAAAGGCTTTCTGAATGCCGGTTTTTATTGTGGTTTTGCCCAGCAGGGAGTGTCTTGCCAGAGAAGAGAAATACAAGCGCTATACCCGACAGGCTGACACACTAACTACCGGCTCCAATAACCTTAACTAAAGCAAGAGAACCAGTTCCTGCTCGCGGAAAAGCTTTCATAATTAAAGAGCTCAAGCATTGGCTGGAGACGCTGTGTCTGAGCTCAGTGTTTATAAAAAAAAAAGGACGGTCCTGTGCCTGTGGCTGTAAAGTTGCCGGTTCAAATCGCACGGCTGGCAGAGGAATCCTACTCCGTTGGGCTCCAGGACCGCTGTGCAATGGCTGACCCTCTGCTTTGTTCCCAAGCTTCTCTCCCTATCATGTGTGTCTCATGGAGAGCATGGGGTATGCGAAAAGACACATTCCTAATACAAGAAAGTGTGTATGGCCAATAAAGTGATTTTATTTTACATAGGACGGCACTCAGCGGCTGCAGGTGCGGCTCATGCAGAACGCACGTCTCCTGTCTCCCAACCCTTCCGCCTCACCATACTGCCTTCATGGTCCACTGCGGAAAAAAAAATCCCCTTTTCTACCTTCATACGTCCCTCTTAAACCACAGAAACACAGAAAACTCCGGGAAGTTTCTGAGTCAGCTCTGGGTCTCTCTGCTCGAGGTCACAAGCAGGAACAGTAATCGCGCTGAAAGCAAGTAGTCATTCCTGTTCGTAGACAACAATGTGTACAAATACATTTCCCGAGTCATAAAACCTAATAAAATCCATGTAAGCCTCCCTGCACATACCAACCAGTCATGTTCAGGTACTTTTCTAATATATCTAAATAGGTTTGCCACAGCTGTTACAGCAAAGAGACTTTTCCCGACTTTTATTTTGTACGTCTCGTTAAGTCTCACAAAACACAAACAACACTCACCGTAATCAGTACTGTGGATATTCCTGAATTTTACACCGTTTTTTTTTATTAAATCATATGAATCCCAATCAGTAACCCATTGTAAGTATCTTCCCATTGACAATTCCTGAGCTTTATAACCATGTAGTATTTTTTTTACCTTGTTTTAATATTTATTATTGTTTTATTATTTATGCATTTTACAGAGTTTTTTTTTACATATTCTGAGAATTTTATTGTAATTGTAAAATAGGACTATTGATACTCCTGGATTTTAAACCTGTATTTATTCCGACTTTAATCTCTCAACCAGAAGACGAGGCGGGAGCTTATTTGATTTTAAATTGAATGATTTGTGGGGAAAATGTACATTAATTTCCTAGTATCTATCACCAGTGGGAAATGTGGCATTTCTTGTTGAATTGCAGACATTATTGGAAGGCCTTCAGACTGGTATAGTAGTGATTGGAAGAGATTTAATTTACATATTTATTAAATCAGACAGGAACAGCATCAAATCTAAAATGGCAGAACCCTCTAGATTACTGGAACATTTTATGCGTATTGATAATCTACAACATGTTTGGTGGTTACTGTGTCCTGCTACACACCCTTTCATAATGTGCACAAATCTGTCCCACATCTTCTATTAGTTTGTAAGGAATATTCTGAAATCTTGGATTACAAGATCAAGGCAGAAAAAAAAAGACAATTAGGAAGAAAGATACAATGTATTGAAAATTAAATATGTTTTAAAGGATGAAATGGGATTAAATGCCTAAAATGTCAGATAAACCCTTATCAAATACAATTAATATATTAAGATATATTACATTCTTAAATAATGTGAGGTATAATTTTCAGAGATGGAATAATCTATCTGTAATTTTTTTTTTAGAATAATATGGTTACCTAACTGTTTTTGTTCTTTTTTCAATGATCCCAGTAACTCTTCTGAAAACATTTTTCAGAGCAGCTTCTTCAGTTATCACTGATTTTATGTGGTCTTAATGATCTCATAGTTTAAGATTGTAGCGGCAATGCTTGTTAATAAGACAAAATTAAGTGTTGCTTATCACCATCTTCAACTCCAGTGTCGGATGGTTGAGAAAAATGCCCTGACCCCCCATTCCCCATTGGCCTTTATCGCCTGAAAAGGGGACCTACCTACATACTAGACTATCAGTAGGGCTGGCCATAACTCTCTCATCCACTGCAGCTGAAGCATGTGAGGCAGTAACGCTCTCATCCACTGCAGGTTAAGCCCTGTGAGTGAGATCCAATTCCCTACAGTTCCAGAAATTTGAGACGTCTTTCTGAGGAGAAGAAGAGACTTCTTTCTGTCTACCAATCAGGTCAGCCATGATTAACTAAAAAACAACAACAATTTGGTCATTGTATAATTATGCAAAGGAACAAGTAAGTTTATTCCATGCTGAAAAGAGAAGAGCAAAAACACAGTGTTTGGCTGTGAAGCCTTCTTCAGGTGTATAATTATGTCCATGTTTTTTTCTACTTTCAGTTCATGCACCTATTAAACTTGTAAAGATGGGAAATGAACAGGGAACACCCGTGTGTGACTGGGATAGTACTCCTGATGCCCTGTGGCCCAATTGGATGGCTGACATCTCTGACAGCAAGTCTGTGGCTGAGCTCTCAATTCCTGGGACACATAACACCATGGCTTTCTATGGAGGCGCCTTGGTTGAATGTCAGAGATGGCCTCTCTCTCAGCAATATAAGGCTGGCATACGATTCGTTGACATTCGATGCCGACATATTGAAAACAATCTCACCATCCACCATGATGTAGTTTATCAGCCAGCAATTCTGGGGGATGTGTTTCGAGACACCATTGCGTTCCTGAAAGAAAACACAGGAGAAGCGATTCTCATGCGCATAAAAAAAGAATACGATGAAACAGGCTGCACTCACCCTTTAGACGAAACTCTGAAAAACAAAATTGAGGCATATGGCCAATCAAATTTCTGGGTGAAAAACCAAATCCCAACCCTTGGTGAAGCACGTGGAAAGATAGTTATTATACAAAACTATCCCTGTGCTTCTGTTGGCATTAACTATTGGTCATTAGATATTGCAGATGATTACCATGTTCCAACAATTTTTCACACCCCACAGAAGTGGTCAGGAGTGAAGGACCACCTAGAAAAGGCAAGGTATGGCAATCGCTCACAGATCTTTCTGACCTTTGCTTCAGGGTCGAGTGGTGGGGCATACCCTAATGCTGTTGCTGATAGAGTCAATCCTGGAGCTTTACTACTACTTAAATGGATTTGGAGACCAAACAATTCGTTGGGGAATCATAGTCATGGACTTCCCAGCTTCAATACTTGTCCACAAGATAATTCAAAGCAATAAATAACTATTAGAACAAAGAAGTGCAAAAGTAATAAAGGAATCACTGCTGTCTGATCCCCCTGTTTGTTTTTATGCTTTGCTCTAGATTTATAGACAATACAGTTGAAAATGCTGCAATACAGAAGTAAAGGCTTGTAAATCTGAGTTGAACTATCTATCTGATTTAGTTCTGGCTATGTTAACATAGATAAAGTAAAAAAGCACCCAATATCTACTTAATAATTGTTCTTAATAAGTGTTCTTGATAACAAGATTGCATCTGAAGAAAATCTATCTTTTAACAGAAAACCTTCTGAAACAGTGGTATTCATACAAATTTGACCGTTCCTTGTGTTGTGGGAAATCCTTCATCCAAGGAGCAGGACACAGTCTTTGTGGATTCAGTTGTTTTATTGAGCTCAATAATGACATCAACGCGTGTCGGGTCTGCCCCGCAGAACAGACAACATTGCAAGGGTTTCCCAGCTCTTATATACAGTATGATCTCAGGAAGATGTTTTGTTTCACTGCTTCATGTGTATTCGTCTTGCCCTTTTGATATGTAGCATGAGTTGACCAGTTGGTCCTGTCCCGAGTCCTGTCCTTTGATGTGTAGCTGTCCTTTGATATGTAGCATGAGTTGACCAGTTAAGTCCTGTCCTTTGATGTGTAGCTGTCCTTTGATATGTAGCATGAGTAGACCAGTTAAGTCCTGTCCTTTGATGTGTAGCTGTCCTTTGATATGTAGCATGAGTTGACCAGTTTGTCCTGTCCCAAGTCCTGTCTTTTGATGTGTAGCTGCCTTTGTTGGAGCTGCTTAAGATATGCTAAGACAGCCGACACATTACACAATGTGCTTGATTTAATACAGTAGTGTCGAATACAGATAAATTATATATATATATTTTCCATCAATAATATATATATATAAGTGTTTTATGTTCCACTTCAGTCCCTCCTGTTAACCACCCAGTGAAAGCCTGGGTAGGTTATAAGGCATAGCTTGTTTGAGATATCGATTGGTTGGCAGTGTTAGGTAGGAAGACTGAGGTACGGGCAGAGGCGAAGGTAAAGTGTAACTTCTTGTTAACCTTTTGCATAATACAACACAAACAATTATTATATACCACCAGTAAAATTAATACTCCACAAATTCCCCACACAAACCAGTGCCAGAGTAAAACCTTTTGTTTACCGTATGTTCCAAGGCCCATGCCGTTTGTTGAGCTGCATTAATGGCAATCTTAGCATGTTGTGTGAGGCCTTGGATTAAAAGGGTGTCCTTTTGTATTGTCTGTATCATCTCTTGTAAATGTTTAGAGTTGGCCTCTGTGAGGGTATCTTCCCACCATGGACCGATAACTTGGTGGTTAGCGAATGGTTGAACATGTAGTTCTCCCATTGTGAGGGAGTCCAGTATTTCAATACAGAAGGAGTGGTTAGTCGCAGGGCAGTGTAGATGTCCATAAAGAAAGCTTGTTTGGCTGCTGATTATACACCACTGTGTTCCACCGACTTGCCACATGCCTTCACCCTCGGCTAGTGGTATCCAGTCCCATGTTGCCGTTTCATTGAGATGGAACGGTCTCATTGTAGAACAGGTACATAGCACCCATGAGGGACTCTCATGACAGCAGTCGGAGGTCGACATGTAGGTGATGTTAGGGGTCTGTCTGATGTACCCCTTTCTGCCCAATCGCAATACGTGATCACCTATTACTCTGCCCATAGACTGGAATCGGGAGACCGCAAAAGTCATACTTGGGAGATATTGTGGCCAGATTAGGTCAAAGGTGACGGTCCCAGGTAAAGAAGGTTTGTTTAGGACCAACCTGGCAGTTATTAATTCATCGTAATGGGGTGATTGAGCTTCAGGTGAGTTGAACCATTCTGAGACTATAGCTCGCACGTCTTGTAAAGCATGGTAGGGAACTTGGCCAAGCTTAAGTTCCATCAGATCCTGATTGACACTAGAGACTAAATCTCGAGCATAATCTAAGCAGGCCTGACGGTGATTGATATACCTGGAATGCTGATAGACTGTGGTGGCTAAACTAAGCACCGATTTGGACTGGAGTGTTAGGGCGGGTAATGTAGAGTCACCACCATTTGCTAATTCCTGGATGCCCTGTGCAGCGGCTTTGGCAACCCATTCAGAATAACCCTTTTCACTCCACAGAGCAAAAGAGTTACTGATAGAATTTGCAGTACCAAAACCACCTAGAATGGTATCCAGGAGGTCTCTCTTCTTACGTCTTGGTGTCTGTCTGCTAGCCCTGTCCAAGCTCATCTGCAGCTGAGACTTGGCCCAGTCTCTAGCGTCGGACACGTTACCACATTCAATATTTAAAACAGACAAAATAGTAGATACATTATATACAATCCTCTGTGTTACCAAGTGGGAGTTTTGAATCATACGCTTCCTTGTGGGTTCTATAATAATTCCATGGTCAGGTGATGGGACTTGCAAGGGGCACTCGGAAAGTTTATGGGGGCCACAGGTAGACAGGGTAATACACCCATCAACATTGGATGGAATGTCTTTGTAATACTGTCTGTCAGTGAAGCTCCTACGGCTCCGGCAGTATATTCCATCGTGGCTACATTTCCACATCCAGATCCAGGAATCGCAGTTGGCACATTGGTCTATTAGGTAAGAATCTGTACCCCAGCAGGACCTGGTGTGCGTTGTATTTAGAGGAATATGCACTAGGACACCGGGGAAGGTATACATATTTTGGGAGTGGTCCCTTGAGTCTTTTTGGGGTTTCAGGTTTCACATCTGTGACGAACTGATAGGAGGGGCGACAGTGAGGCAGTTCCTCACCCTTTACCCATTTTCCAAGTCCCAGACCTCCTCCACCCCGAAGGTCAGGAGTTTCAAGAATGCTCCCAGTATGTTTCTCCCAGTCCCATACACACTCTGAACAGTATGAGACATTTTTACATACAGATATAGGGGTCAGTCTGTTAGACTCCATGCTCCAGGGACATGACGTCTTGTCTGTGGGCAGCCACATTCCTTTGGAGTGATTGTTGTATGGAGTCAGTGTTACCCCTCCCCAGCATTCCTGAGGTCCCTCTCTCTTTGGCAATCGAATGTATTGTCCTTCTTTGAGGCATTGTGTATTTGAAATCCTGCTGACCCTGGGATACCACACATGAATTCCCTGGGTTGCCTGGAACATCAGGGCCAGAAGCGGGACAGGTAGTTTCATCCTAGAGCTGAGGGTTTTTCCAGGACACCTGAAATGAAATAATTTAGACACCGGCTATCCGCCCTCCTGTTGGAAGAAACAGAACATGGTTTATAAGGTTTGATCTGTGTCCAATGTTTCCACCTACTACCTCCCGGGAGATCTAAACATACGCATGTATCACTGGTAAGCAGTACCGTGTGTGGGCCGGTCCATCGTGGTTCGAAACCAGTCCTTTGATGTAGGGTTTTTACTAAGATTGTATCCCCAATTTCTGGAAGACTAAGAGCCGAGGCTGACTCTGAAATTCTCTGATCTTCCAGTTTTTGTTGTTCTTGTGCTATGTCTTTCAGACTTTTCAGCTGTTGGCAGAGCCTAACCAGATATTGGCGCAACCTGTCTCGGAAGGGGCCAGTTTCTCCTTGGGCTGTTAGAATGCCTTCTGGAAGCCTCATGGCCCTACCTGTCATTAATTCAAATGGGGTGAGCTTAGTTATGCGGTTCATGGTAGCTCTGAGCCGCATCATGATGGCAGGCAGGGGTCAACCCAACCCTTGCCAGTTTCTGCAATGGCTTTAGCTAATGCTGTTTTTAGTGTTCTGTTCATGCGCTCCACCATCCCTGAACTCTGTGGATGGTATGGGACATGAAAACGCTGTTTGACCCCAAGCAACTGACAGGCTTGCTTCATCACTTTACCAGTGAAATGGGTGCCCTGATCTGAATCCATTTGAAGGGGGACACCCCAGCGCGGAATTAGTTCCTCTGCTAGAATTCTGGCTGCTGTTTGTGCAGTACAATCCCATGTTGGGAAAGCTTCCACCCACCTTGTGAAATGATCTAGAATTACCAGACAATACGTTTTCCCCTTATCCTTGGGTAGAGGACCCGTAAAATCTATCTGGATATTTTCCCATGGTCCCTGAGGACGTGGTTGGTGTGCTAATTTGATTTTAATAGGTTTCCCAGGGTTATGTTGAGCACACGTTAGACAAGCTTGGCAAAATTTTGCCACATCCCTCCCCATCCCTGGCCACCACCACTCCTGTTTGATCCTGTTAATCATGACTTCTCTCCCCTGGTGGCCAGGTCCATGATAGACATCTAAGAGTCCCCGTCTGATGCTTTTGGGAGCCACGACCCCATTGTTGATCGTGTTTCGCCAGATTCCCTGAGAATCCTGAATAGCTCCTTTAGCTTCCCACTCCTGTTGTTCTGCATTCCCTACTCGTTGTTGCATGTCTCTTATGTTGATTTCCTCAGTCTCTATGGCAGAGGCTAGAGGTATACTCCCAGGTGAGGCAGCTGTTTTAGCGGCTTCATCAGCGTGTGTGTTCCCCTGCTGTATCCAACTGTCTGACTTCTGGTGAGCTTTTACTTTGATAACAGCTACCTCAGAAGGGAGACGGGTTGCTTCAGTCAAAGCCTGGATTATTTCTAGATGTTTAATGGCTCCCCCTCCTGTTGTCAGGAACCCTTGCCGTTCCCACGCTCTCATGTAGTCATGCACTACTCCAAAGGCATAACGACTGTCAGTATATATATTTATTCTTTTTCCTTTTCCTTCCCTCAGTGCTTCAGTCAATGCCACAAGTTCGGCCACTTGTGCTGAGAAAGAGCTGGGTAGAGACCCTTGTCTAAGGATTTTGCCTTCAGGGCTCACGACTGCCCACCCAGAATAGGGAGACCCATTTATATAGAGTCGTGACCCATCGACAAACAAGGTTTGGTCCGGATTGTCTAAGGGTATCTCTTTGACATAATTCTCGGGTTCCTCCTCTAGTGATATTAGACAATCGTGAGGTTCTCCCTGGTCTAGTAATCCCACAGCTGGATTTGTTCCTGTAACTCTGACTATTTTAACTGATTTATCCTTTGGGATGAGCAGAGCTTCCCATTTTGCTCTACGGCTGTCTGAGACCGTCCGTAGTCGTCCGGTATTCAGCAGCTCTACCAGTGTGTGTGGTGTATGGAGGATGATTTCTCCAGACATTGTGACAGGTTCACACACCTGTATAGCCCATGCTGCACAATCTACTGCAGTTAGGCATGAGGGCATTCCTCCTGCTACCACAGGACGGGTGGTTGAGTAATAAGCTACTGGTCTCTTATGGTCCCCATGTTCCTGTGCTACTACAGCACTATAGTGGTTGCTTTCACTATGGCAGTACAGATGGAAAGGTTTCTGAGGATCAGGGAGCCCTAGGGCGGGAGCCCCGGCTAGTGCATTCTTAATTGTAGTGTAAGCTTGCTCTTGTTCTGGTCCCCATTCTATTTTATCAAGTGGGGCTGGGCTGCCCTTTATCAATTGCTGGATTGGGGCAGTGACCTGTGAGAAGTTTGGTACAAAGTTTCTACAGTAGTTTAATAGTCCCATAACCTTCCTTACACCTCGAACATTTGCAGGCCGGGGCATCTCCTTGATAGCTACCTTATGATCACTGGACATGGACTTGTGCCCTTTTGAGATCACGTGCCCTAAGTAATGTACTTCAGTACGACCGATCTGGGCCTTTTTGGGATTTGCCTTCAATCCTGCAGTGCACAAAGCCTCCAATAGGAGTATCAAGGCCCCTGTATGTCCCTTCATGTCCTCGGATGCTAACAAGAGGTCGTCTACGTATTGTAGCACAGTGCTTCGGTAATGGCTCAGGTCAAGGCCTGCAACAACTCTAGCCATTGCCTGGTGAAAAATAGCTGGGCTGTTATGGAATCCCTGTGGTAATCTGGTTCATGTATATTGTCGGTCCCCAAAGGTGAATGCAAACTTATTCTGGCTGGAGGGGTGCAGTGGTATGCTCCAAAAGCCATTGGAAATGTCTAAAACTGTAAATAGTTTATGTTTTGGTCCCAGATTGTTAAGAATAGTTGTGGGGCTAGCTACAATGGGGTGAAGCCGTGGGGTTACTTCATTGAGGGCAGTGTAGTCTATAGTGAGTCTTCAAGAACCATCAGGTTTCTTTACGGGCCACACAGGAGAGTTTGTCGTGGACTCAACAGGTCGGAGTATGCCCTGCTCTAATAAAGATGCATCTGCCACTCCTGTTTGAGCCTCAGGCTTCAGGGGATATTGTTTGTGTGGCTTGTGCAGTGGGCCTGCGACAACCAAAGGTTCCATGTTCCTACTGAGGGGGGCCGCAGAAGCCACCCAGGCCGTATTCTGTACCAGTTTTCTAGTTACAGTGTTTTTTGTATTGCCGTGAGCATCACGCCATTCTATCCCTAAGCCATTCGCATGTATGACAGCACCAGCTTCCCTAAGCAGATCAATCCCCATAATCGTCCCTTCATTATTGGGGCATACCCAGAAACGTGTAACCAGGTATAAGCCTCTAATTCTAACACTTGAGGTGTACTCAAGTGTGCCACAATAGTTTCCCCCCCCACCCCTGTGATCGGGAGCTGTCTTTTAGTGATGGGGAGGGGTAGGTCTGTGATCGATACTGAAGCTCCTGTGTCCACTAATATGTTGCACTGCTGGCCCCCTAACAGTGCTTTAATGTGGATACGAGGATCAGTACCTAGTCCGGGTTGCGACTTGGTTAGTCCAGTCTCTTCAGAGTCTGGAGATGATTTAGGGAATGCCTTTCGTGGGGGGCCCTGTCCTTCCATTCCCCCTCCTTTTGACCAACACTGTGATTTACTGTGCCCTATCCTTTTGCAATTTAGGCATTTTACTTGGCCTTTTCCTGGGCAGTCTTTCTTGAGATGCCCGTGTTCTCTGCACTGGAAACAGAACAGTTCTCCCCATAGGGGCACTGCCTGTACTGCTGTCACCTTTACACGAGGCTTTATTCTGGATTCCACATCACTTGCCCATCTAATAACATCTCCGTAAGTATCTCCTACTGGAATGCCCATTTCTAACACCTCTTGGTGTTTTTTGCTCAGACCCTCCTTTAATAGTTTTAAAAATATTTGATTATCTCGGGCGGGGTTTGGTAGACCTGAATATTCCCTGAAGGCAACGTACTTCCTATCTCCGTACTCTAGTGCGCTTTCTCCCAGTCGCTGGTTGACTTGCATTATAGCCCCCCAGTTTCCTTGGCCAGCACCCAGAGCAGCAGAAACGGCATTTTTAAACATATTTAATTTCTGGTTCACGGTCTGGTCCGGGACTTCAACCCATGCCCCAGTACGTATATCGACAGGCAGGGTTTCCCATATATCCCGGGGGCATTTTGCTTTTACTAAAACATGCACGTCTCTGAGATGCATAACATGAAGTTCTTGTAATTCCTCAAGTATTTCCCAAAAGTCTGTATTCCCACATGCTGGTTTTAGCCTGGGAAGGTCTGATAATATTGCTTGTTTCTCCCCGGGGATAAATGGTCTGTGGACCCGGGTATTGAGAACTATCATTGCCCCTGTGTTCGTACGGAAGTCGCGTTCCCGAATTTCCACTGGGGCCATCGGTACTCCCACCTGCACGCCCCTGTCTGGATTATACGGAGGCGGGTGACAGTCTCCGGATTGTTCATTTTCGTACTCTAGTGTTTTCCTGTCTAAATCATCCCATTCTAATTCTCCGTCCTCTCTACCTCTCACATTCTTCCCCACCATTGCCGCTAATCGTAGCCCAATCCTGCTTGCCCTTTCTCCTTCTTTCATTAATCGCATCACCTCTTCCTTTAACTCACTTATTTCTTTCTTAAAATGCTCAACTTCATTCTCTTTCTGGCTAAGCATCGCCTGTGACTTTATATTTTTTTCTTGTTTGCTTCTCATTTCGTTTTCCATATTTTCGAAACAACTCAGCAATACTCCTACCGCTTTTTCTGTTCTATTCTTACTTTATTCCACCACTCTCTGTGTTCTCGAACAGAAGCCTCTGGCTTCCATTCTCCTTTACTCATCTTTTCTCTAGTCTTTGAGAATTTCTTTTTAAGGTGATCTAAAACGGATCCCGTTCTATCCGGACAAGATGCCGTGTCCCTGTATATTAATGCTACCTGTGCCGGCAGACTTGCAAATACCCCAGGCGAAACGGTCAGTCACTTCTCGTGACACTAACTCTGGCGCCAGCGTACGGAGTCAATTCTCCGCTTAACATTCAACTCAGCAGTCACGAGAGATCAGACCGTTAACACCCCAGGATTATAATACTGATTATTATTATTATTTTTATTATTATTATAAGCTTTTCCTTAATTTGCCCGCCCGGACTCAGAGGGAATCTTGCTGGCACAATACCGTCACTCAGCTCACCTTGTTCCATTTAGGGACTTTGACTCGCTCCAGGTGGAAAGCGCCCTGGTTTAGAGACCCGCCCCGAGCTCAGAGGAACCACGTCTTGTCTTAGTTTCGAAACCTAGCTCAGAGGAATCGTGTCGTGTCTCGGTTTAGGGATTTTTACCCTGAATCTCACAGAGACGTGTCCTTACTCTTTTCCCTATAAACGATTCTTTATATTCTCCGTTTTCGGTCCTTCCCTTACGGCAACCTAATTGGGTGGTAACATAAAAAATATACTCACCCTGTGTGCCATCTGGGAATTACCAGAGACATGGAGAATCCTTGCCGACTACGCCAAATTGTTGTGGGAAATCCTTCATCCAAGGAGCAGGACACAGTCTTTGTGGATTCAGTTGTTTTATTGAGCTCAATAATGACATCAACGCGTGTCGGGTCTGCCCCGCAGAACAGACAACACTGCAAGGGTTTCCCAGCTCTTATATACAGTATGATCTCAGGAAGATGTTTTGTTTCACTGCTTCATGTGTATTCGTCTTGCCCTTTTGATATGTAGCATGAGTTGACCAGTTGGTCCTGTCCCGAGTCCTGTCCTTTGATGTGTAGCTGTCCTTTGATATGTAGCATGAGTTGACCAGTTAAGTCCTGTCCTTTGATGTGTAGCTGTCCTTTGATATGTAGCATGAGTTGACCAGTTTGTCCTGTCCCAAGTCCTGTCTTTTGATGTGTAGCTGTCTTTGTTGGAGCTGCTTAAGATATGCTAAGACAGCCGACACATTACACAATGTGCTTGATTTAATACAGTAGTGTCGAATACAGATAAATTATATATATATATTTTCCATCAATAATATATATATATAAGTGTTTTATGTTCCACTTCACTTGTGTATGCACTTTGTGTTTGTTAGAGCCATTTTTTTAATTGTTTTTGCAATTAAAGATTAAAGACAGCTGTTGCATTCATCTTTGTCACTTCACTTAATTGTGCATTCTTGATTCATGATTGTGGTGATCATACTGAAAAAGAAAGCATTAAGCAGGCATCTTGATTCTTGCATATGCAAGATGTTTAATTACTAAACTAGGTGTTATCATTGTTTGTGACAATGCTGTATGAATTATAATTACATGCATCA
Organism: Atractosteus spatula; assembly: GCF_055471065.1. Lineage (NCBI taxonomy): Eukaryota > Metazoa > Chordata > Actinopteri > Semionotiformes > Lepisosteidae > Atractosteus > Atractosteus spatula. The sequence goes on along the minus strand of NC_142732.1, from coordinate 14,088,914 downwards.
TAATTATATACACTGACAATAATTAGCCCCTTGAAGCTGGTCTTTTAAGTGTACATGTATTTATCCAGAAGAAGTGTCAATGTACTCATGGCCAGATGAGTTAAAATCATTACTCTAACCTCTTAGGCTGCATCCTTGATATTTCAGGAAATGTATCAGGACCCAGGATCACCCTTGACATTGGATCTCATCTTCCCTCATCTCTCAGTGATAGACTTATTTCTTTTTGGAGCCTCTACATTTATTTACCAATTACATCTTTTCACACCTTTTCCCCAGGACACTCTTTCTCACCTGCTCTGACCACTGATCGTCCTGTTCTCTCCTGTTCGCCTGTTATTGTCCTTTCTTTCCCACACACCTGAAGAAGGTTTAATCACTTTTCCTTTGCTGGCTGCGTGTGTTCATCGGAATTGAAAAGCAAACTGAATGAATTCCAATTCCATCAGTGAATGGGTCAAGTGTAAACACTCGTGTTCAGCTAGGAATGTTCAAGAACTTGAAGGTACAGAAAGTAGTCATATTCCTGATGATTAGCTTTTTAGGTTTCCCTTCATCTTTCTCGTCTGCTTCAGCCTCCAGAGGAGCCTGCAGCTTCTGTTCCTGCTGGAAAGCAGGCGCTTGCTCTGGGCATCTGGAACACATTTATACACTTTTAACATACCTAAAATGTGAATCAAATATTGCAAACAAAGCTTTGAAAATAAACTAAAGAAGCATTTGAAGTTAATATCTCACCAAGCTGGTTTGTCTTCCCGTTTCCCAAGTACAAAACAACCCAAGGACTCCAACAGTCTCACAGCCAGTTTCATATTCGCCTCATTGAACACGATCTCAATGTAATCCATGATCTGCCCGTTCCTCAGGTGATTCAACATGTCCTTCCTGGACTGGCGAGAGGCCATCCTGATCTCCTCTGGTGTGTCTCGCTTTATTCACACCCTCTTCAAGTGAAGAGGAAGCTTGTCAAAAGCCCCCATATTTTGCACACCAGAGTGTCACGACTACCAACCTGCCCAGACCAGCCCCCAAGAGAACTAATCAGTACCAGCAGCATGGCGATAATTACAAATGCTGCTGCATTATCGATTACCCTTTTAGCCTTCAGTTAGCCTTCCGCTACTTGTTTCGGATTGTTTGTTGCCGTGCCTCCCTCCTACTCCTTCGTCTGCACAGGATCCCTATCTCCTCTTCAGAGTATCCTTACACAGAGGGATCCTTGTGGAATCTCAGTCATGGGTTCCCACTATGGTATTAACAGGAGACACTGGGCACTGATTTGGGCCGAACTGGCCTGTCTCCCAGTAACTCAGCATTACTGTGGAAAACTGCACCTGCTCTCCAGCAGGATGGATTAGAAATGCCCACAGGGATTGGGCACAAAATGATTCTATGATGGCTACTAGAAAACCAACCTTGTGGGATAACTCAGCAATGCACACAAACGGATACTAATACACGACATAAAATGTGCATATAAACATAACAAATCTTAAGAGTGAGGGTTAGCAGAATACAAAATATATATATTCAATAACGAAGAGTAACAAACCAAGAGAGACATTCATTCAGTATACCATTCATTTATACCATTTCGTTAATGAGCTTTAATTACAACTTCTACACTAGATACTCAAAGGCAAGTACATCACTCATAGGAGGTAAATTGATATCAACTGGGGTTGAGGTAACAATTGAATTCTCGAGCTGTAATGTATAATGTTGAATGAACTCATCCAATCTGTGTGGATTCAGATCTCCCGCGGACACAAGGGAACTGGGACAAGCTGTTCCTGCGTCCAATCGGAATCCTCTGGCTCGGTGCCAGGCAGTCCTGTTTCGGCGTGAAGTGGGAGAGAAGGAGGGAGAGATTCCTACTGCGGCGCACTGGCAGTGACTCTCTGAAGACCAGCTAGTTAGTCCTGGCTGAACTAGCAAGAGTTTGTGCACATGAAAAGTGACAGTGGGTCCAAGCAAGACCCACTCTTAAACGGGAAGAAGACCGACCGTAGTTCACTCATTGATCAGGCGAGCATTCTATGGTTACGCACGGGCGACCTCCGGTCTCGACTCTTAGAACAAAGTAAATTCTGGCCGTCACGTGATTGTCCGAGATGAGTCAAATGTCCTGGAGGGGCACCTTCTGGGCCCTGTGCTGCCTTCTTTATCTGGAGGAATGGTCGTTCATTGGTTGAAAGTTTCGCAGGCATTCGAGACCCACATGGGGTTACCCTGCCCTACCAGTTCCTGGCTGATCGAGGTGGAGGATGAGTAACAGTGCTCCCTGACATTAGGGTTGTAAACAACCTAGGGAGACTCTACCAAGGAATCTCCCAGACAGTAAGGCACCAGAGATGACCATTTATTAGGGTGGCTGGAGAATCTCAGCCTTGGGAGTTGTTCCTTATCAGGAAACTCTATCAGATAGAAAAACACCTTAAATCTGAACCAAATGGAATGGCCTCTCACTTTGTGTCCAGCACCACTGAGATGAGGGAGAGAGGGACTGGGAAGGGAGCAGCAAACTTAATTCCTGTATTATTAATAAGCCTTGCCGCTACAACTCTGTGTTGTTGCTTGTTCTGAGTTGCTCTACAGTTTTTCAAGTTCTATTACCGTAACAACCATTAGCATCGAGTCAGCTCATGCAAGCAAAAGGCATCAGTACAATATACTACAGTACAAACATAAAACCAATAATAACATTCCCACATCACATATTACCCTAACACACTCCAGTAATAATGTATTTATTTAATCTACATTATAGAACTGTGTTCACATACCTCACAGTCTCCGGGCAGGTGCTGTTACAGAAGGTGCACTCCTTATCTTAACAGACCTAAGTGTTTACTAGTGAGGAGGAGAGTAAACATACTGTAGGCTGGGCAGGGTGGGAGCAGTCAGGGAGGATCTTTAGAGCTTTGTGTTTCAGTCTAGAGAAGTGGAGTGAATCCACAAAGGGAAGGTGAGTTTTAGAGGTGATATACTCCCTTCTCTAGCTGTTCCATTTACTCTCCCTGCTGACTAACTCATCGGTGTTTGTGATGAGCCCTTGAGAGCAGTATTATCAGCGAACGTGAACATTTTGTGAAATTCAGTCACTTGTATACATTGAATAAAGCACTGAGGAGCACTGGTGCTCTGGGTGAGAGACTGAGTGATGGTATCCTTCAGCTTCACCACTACTTCCTATCAGAGAGGAAGTCCAGTAACCAATTATGCAAATTAAGATTAATACTCATCTCGGCCAGTTTATCAAAAAACTTGAGAGGGATGATCGTGCTAAAATCTGAACTTTTAATTCTGTTAAAAGCAGAACAACACAGTGGAAGCAAAACAGAACTATAATGAACAAGCAGGATGCAGACATTCGTGGTCGGTGATTCTAGAAATGTACTGAAATACATCATGGAGCCAAAGGAAGACTGCATCATCCACTGACCTGGGTCCAGGCAAACTGACGTGGGTCCTAGTGCTCTTTGCACAGAAAAGTGTCTATGATTTGCTCAATTAACTCCATGATAACAGATGTCGAGGCTACCAGTCTGTAGTCATTGAGGCGGTTCACAATGCATTTCTTAGATTCCACTACTATATAAAGGAACAAGTAATAGGTTTATTCCATGCTGAAACAAGAATAAAGAAAACACAACGTTTTGGCTGTGGAGCCTTCTTCAGGTTTTTTTCTTTTTTTTTTAGAAAATAAACTTTGAAAAAGGAATCCCGCGTGAGTCCCTCCTGCGTACCGAGGGACGACCAGTTGTAAAGCCGCCAGTCCCGGACAGTAGTGTGAAACCAGCAACTTTAAGCGACACTAACTTGCTTCCTATTGGCTGTACCTTTCAAAATAAATATACCTTAAAATAAATAGATCTTTCAAAATCCAAATAAAAGTGCCCCTTAAAACATTCTTCTGAAAAATAGAAAAATAACAATCTGTGTATCCTCATAACTGGGTGGAAAGTGATAAACAGACCCACAGCTACTAGGAAATTACCGTTCTTCATTCACTTTTGCTAATTCTTTTGGCGTTTTTATATCACTTCCTCTTTGTAAATTAGCACAGTGCTGTGCAGTGCTAGACAGCGAAAAGTCTCATTCCTGACTCCACATTCCGTTACTTCTGGGCCCTTTAACTTCAGAGTCTCAAGTTCACCCTATTCTTCCTGTTGTCCTCACTGCTAGGACCCTGCTGCTCCCAGACTTCAACACAGAGCCTCCTGCTACTACTCCATCAGGTCACTGTTTCACACACAATCAGTACCTCAGACTCCCAGGTCTGCCTCCAGCCCTGATGTCCTCTTCCCAAAACCACCAGGTTGGGTTACACAAATACACACTACCTACATCACCAAGTCTATTTGGCACTACACACCGTGCCGAGACCCAACACACTGTCCCTTTCTAACACACACTCAAAACCTCTCTTGTGCCTCACTCACGCCCTTAGGTTGTGAATTCACAGCTGCCAGCGCACCTCAAATTGTGTCCTGCCATCACTATGTTACACCATGCAGCCACCAGCACACCTCACTGTGCCCAGCCACCACTGATCTATTTCCCAGAGGGTGCAGCAAGATAGACCCCACTCAATTCCCTGATACCAATGTATTGTTACGGGGAGGGTCCCTCTACCACAAAACCCACTCTGGTCCACACACACTAACTCACTAATCAAATCACAACTCACTCATACAGCGGACAAGACACTCACACACTAGCAGGATGCTGTCCCTTTAAATCTTTAGACGATCTCATAAACCTCTGCTTCTTCTGTCAGTCTCCTCACAGACTGACGTTTTCACTCTCGCAGGCCATTCCTCTCACAATCCCCTCCGGAATTGTTGTTCTTCTCCAGCCCCTCACGGGGTTACTACAGCGGCTAATCAAGACTTTGCTCACTCATACTGTACTGTACATGGCGGCACGCCCTTCTAACATCACCCCGACTAGTAGCATCTCACACCCGCTACTGTCCTGCTTCAGCCTGGCTCTCACAGCAGAGCCTCCAAATTTGTTCTCTCACCACTGCAGCCTCAGCAAGGCCAAGTTTCTGCTGGATCTTTCCCCCTTTAAACCACATCTACACCTGCCGTTCATTTACTTAATCATGTCAGGTATGTTTTCCACGGCAATGAGTCTTCTTTAATCCAGGGCTCCGCCCCCCACACCAGACACTCCCTGCATTGTACCACAACATGTTTATGGTAGTTGTAGTTCTTAAGCCAGCGCTATTTCTGGTAACGATCAGAGCCAGTTTTTATACCCGGCTGCCCTTAAAATAGGGTTGCACATAGGGACATAAATGGTGTGTGTCAGAAACAGAGATCTCCAGTGCCCAAATATTGTGAACCCATGGGAGGCATTGCTACTGTTCATCCTTTTCAGAGGGTTGTAGATAAGGGTAAGTGCAATGTACTTGTGGTGGAGGACTACTTTACAAAGTTTGGTAATCTTTATGCTCTTCCTGACCAAAAGTCTACCACAGTAGTTAAATGATATTACCACTATATCAGTGAAACAAAACATACCTACCAGGGCAGGCGGTGTGAGTCTGGTCTGACATGCTAAGAAATTTGGGCATCAAAAAGACACATACGTCACCATATATTGCAAAGTCAGATGACATAGTTGGATGATTTAATATGGCCCCTGTTGTTTTGTTAACAACACCTCAACACATGCTAGTACTGGATATACACCCTACTTCCTCAGACATGACACGAGGCTAGGATACCTTCGAATGTCCACATTGGTCTACCTTCCCTGGGTGATCATTTCCAGAATGCTGAGTTGACTGGAGACTACCTTTGACTTTACGAAATAATTTTATTGCAAGTGATGATGCACAAGTCTGAATGCATCATGAACCCTACAGTATGGGGGTTAAGTATGGCTGAGTATTTGCTTCAGACAGCAAATTCAAACTTGCTCCTCACTGCAGGGGGCTGTACCAGATACAGCATCGCTCGGACCTGGGGGATTGTGAAGCTTCCTATCAGATTCCCTACACTCTAGGCCCCGATAGCTCTGCTCAGGACGTACACTACAACAAGCTCAGACCATACACATTACCCTTGTCTCCAATGTCTGAGATCGGACCTTTTGACCTTTTATCATCATCTCCCCCGCCCAGCCTGCACTCTTGGATGGGACCCTGCTCAGACATGCCTGTGTCAAATGTCTCAGCAATCAATGATTCAACACAGGACACAACAGCTACTGGACTGTTGGGGCGACAGGCCTGTCACTGGCTGACCTGCCTCATACACTCTTTCAGATTGGCAGATTGGAGGATCTGCGGGCCTCTTAGACTGCCTCACCATTTGAAGGATTTTGTGATTTGATTGTTGACTTCATGTAGGTTTCAAGCAATTTACAGTGTGTCTAAAAATTAGGGTGACTAGATGTCCTCTTTTTCCCGGACATGTCCTCTTTTTTGAGACCTAAAATATCGGTCCGGCGGGAACTTATAAAGTTTTGTTTTGCTTGTTACTCAGACTGTGTAAACAAAAATAAGCCTTCATATTTTCATTTGTTCCATGCATTACCGGTAGATGTTTTGAACTTACTGTACATGCAGCGTATGCAGCATACCTGTAGCTTGGAACTGTGTGTACTGCATAGCAGACATTGCTAGGAAACGCAGAGGGGTTGATTTAAAAAACCATTGCAACTGCATTGTAGTTTGACCTAGTTCACAGCTTGGAGGATTGGGCAGAGCTGTGCTATGATTGAAGACTAGATCATAAGTACAAAAGACGCCCAAACAAAAGGGTAAATTTACAGATGAGTTAAAAAATAAATACCCATGTTTTCAACCTGGACGTGATGAGTGGGAAGCCGAATGTATTATCTGTAGAGCTGGCACGTAGGTGTCAGTAGCAAATAAAAGCGTTAACGACTTAGAAGCCCACGTTCACTTTACAAAGCACAAAACTGCTGTTAACGGAGAGAGCCCGTCAGCAAAAGTGACAGACTATTTTGTAAGACCAGGTAAAACAAAGGATGCTGTAACTGCAGCTGAAGGTGTTTTGGCATTTCACATGGTTAAGCATCACAATTGTTACAGAACAATGGATTGTACACCTGCCTTGATCAAGAAGACATTCCCAGATTCTGACAAGGCCCGAAAATTGTCAGCAATCATTAATGCTGTGTTGAAACTGCACTCTCTTGAAACAGCTCTAAAAGCACTTATAAGATACAGATGCAGCCATTCAAAGTGCGCGGCACAAATACGTACCGCAGGCATTTCCCTACGTCATAATGCGTCATACCGCGGTATGTGATTGGTTGGCCAAAATGACCGACAGGAGCACTCGTGGTGCGTTGGTCGGTCGTGGAAAGATTTAATCATTTAATGTCTTTGCTGTGCACGTTTTAGTATTGAATATTTATATGGAATTTTACCACTGAAGGGAAATTTTAGTAGCTGAGCATAAAAAGAATAGGAGCGTAACGCATCTAAAGTTCATAAACGATATTAATTTGGAACATAAACATTATGTAAACTGTAGAAAAAATACACACCAGTATTCCATTTCTCACTAAACATTTTAAGCATCAAAGTCTTACATGTGGTTATTTTGGAAACGTTTTTACGTGCTCCTTGCTCCTTCTGACCATGTCACTGTACGTTTAAAAGCATACTTTTAGAATTTGATTAATAGGGAATATAATATGGAATTGCATATCTAAAGAAATAACGGTATAACTATATTCATGCACTGTTGCACAAACAGTAGTATAAGACTTTCCATTGAGATGTACTTGTCACATGCCTGCCTTGGTGGTGTAATAGCTTGTGACTGACTTGTAATCCTGACATTGAGTGTTCAAACCCAGGTGTCACCATCAGTTTTCTTTTAACATATAAAAATTTCTTTGAAAAACTAAAATAGCTAATATTATTGCCATTATATTGACATTTTTTATATTTCTAAATATCACATGTTCATACTGTATGTACACAGCGATAGGGCGCAAATTCACGTGATCCCTATTAATAAAGGGTATTAAGGGTATTAAGATCCCTTTAGATCTCCCTTCAGATTTAAAAGGTTATTAATAATATCTTCGGTGTTGCATCTTCCCAGTTTAGCTGATCTTTTGCTGCCCGCGCATGCTTACACAGCTCCCTGGGTAAACTATCATGCTTGACTGAGAAAACTTTAGAGAACTTAACATTTTTATTATCAACAAATTGTAAATACGACGTTTACATTGGCGTTATTAATTTTTCACTTGAGTGTATGGAGGAGTGTCAGCTGTCAATGAGAGCAAACCCCCCCTCTTAGGCTGGGCAAACAATTTTTTTAATTTTTAAAAAAGAAATAAAAAAACAGATATAATGATATAAACATTTACTGCAATACAATACTGATACGTTTTGGCTGTGAAGCCTTCTTCATGTGTGAGGCTGAAACGCTTGGAATTTGTAATTTAGGGTGCTCTGGACGTGTTAAACTTTAATGCAGGAAAAATGTATTTCCCAGAAGCCACAGTAAACTGATTCTTATGGAATGTGTTTTCTTTCTTCTTTTTACAGCATGGAATAAACCTATTACTCTTATTCTATTACCTACAGATGCAGCCATTCAAAATGCGCGGTCGATACCGCATTATTTTCCGGTACGCTGTACGCAGTCTACCGCAAGTTACCGTTAAATACCGCAAGTTACCGGTAAATACCGCTAGCAAAATAATAGTATCCGGAATTTCCGCAAGGTGGAGCTAATAAAGCTCAACCTCTCGTGTTTGAGCTGTAGCCATCAAAGTCTTTAACGAAGATATTACTAATAGTATTAATAATAAATGACCTTGGACAAGCTGTAAACTCAAAGTATTGCCCTGGTCCACATTCTTTTTTTCATTGACCGTCTTTGTAAAAGTAACACCACAGCATTTCGCAATCATGCATTTTTTTCCAATCATGCAAAGTACAGTAATTTTTGAGAATCGATTCACCATGCCTTACACATGCTCATAAAAGAGATTGATTTAGGAACATAAACATATTACTGTATGCAAACTGTACTGAATACAGTATGTATATGTATATTTAATGTCTTAACTGTGCCCATTTAAATATTGAATATTTATATGGAATTTTACCACTGAAGGGAAATCTTAGTGCCTGAGCATAAAAAGAATAGGAGCATACTGCAACGCGTGTGAAGGCCATAAACGATATTAATTTTGGAACATAAACATACAGTATATGGCTGGTCTCAGTACTTTAAAGAAAACATACACGAAACATGGTTTCATTATGACCAGAATCGGTCTTGAGATATTTTTAACTTGATTTACAGTATTTGAGAGGTATGTCTTGACACCGATACTACGTAAATACTGCTCACGTACTGTATATGTTTCTAGGTTTATATTATGCATTTCATACGGTCAAATTACTTTTGAGGAACTGATAAGAAGCGCAAAACGGTATGTCCAGGGCGTTTTAGTTTCGTTTTGTGCGGCGACTGCTTTAACTATATCGCCGTGGATTGATTAGAGATATCAAGTACATACAAGTCAATTTTTAAATGTTGTAGTTTGTCTTGTAAAAATGTTACGAGTACATCATCTGTCAACAATTACACAGGTTCTGTTTCCATATTGCGGATTTTGGTTACGTAATATTATTTTCTAATTTAACGTTGTGAATATATGATTTGGGCAAACAGAGCCGCAAAGAAGTACATTATGGGTTGTTGTTTTTTTTGCAGTTTTATCTAGAACAAGCAGTGCTTAAACCTTTGTCTGATTCTTGTGAAACTATCCACACGACAGTTACCCACAGTAGGAGTTGACTTCAGTGATGTCACTGATGGGATGTTTCTAAAAATCCATCCTCTGTAAAACGTCTTCTCTAGTTGTCCTGCATATGTATTCGCTAATGAAGCTGTGTGTTCTGACCCTGGATCTCTACATTTCTGTATGAACCAGCTTAGAGGGCTAAAGACAGCTTGTGTTTAAATTGAGTGTAAGGTAATTTATGCTTCTAAAGTCATGGTCAGCATTTATTATTGTACTGTGCTGTAAACTTGTTCTGTGCCTAGTCACATTATTTTATAGCGTTTTTATAGTGTTATCAAATCTGGTGGCGCTGTGTGTTAGTTTCCTGACTCCCATGTCACATGGTCTGTGATTGAATCCCATGGAACTACTGTACAGTATCACTATTTTTTAACAAACATTTCTTTGAAAAAATGAAGCGTTTCCCTTGGTCAGAGATTAAATAAAACCTCACTCGCACCAAACAAAATTATATTTCTAAATATCACAACATGATCGAATTTAAGTCTTTTTAATAACAATGAATAGTCACCTATGCGTTACAAAATAAACATTTATATTGATTTGAATCGCGTTTTGATTTAAATCGTAAACGCGTGTTTAAATATATGTGTTTAAAGGCGATTTACTGTATAAAAGCACTGATTCTTATGGAGTGTGTTCCGCCGGGGATTCAAAAAATTTATTTTTTTTAATCGCGTATCTAAGGAAAATTGCAGTATAACTTTGTTAATGCACAAACAGTGGCATGTTACATTATAATTTGGGTGTCTCCCCTTGCCAGAAAGCTCTAAATTGCATTTTGAGTGCGGTTTTTGACTTTTTCTAAATTGCAACCCATAAATAAAGCTGATAAAGCTTAGACTAACTGTATTCTAAACTGTATTACAACGTAAATTGCAAAAATGCACTTGGAATCTGTCCAAGCCCTCCTACGAAAATTATTTAAACTGCGACACTGATCATTCATCTCTAAATAAACTTTATTTTATATAGCGTTTTAGGCGAATAGGTAATTAGATTGCTCATAAACCTAATCGCTTTTTCTACATAAACACAGCGTGATTGCTCTCTGAAAATGCTTTTCCTTTATATTTAGGCTCAGATTTCAACTATAGATCGCATTTTTATAAACTTTCTTGGAAAAATGTATTTTATGTAAACCATGTTTGCTATTAATTCATTTAGGGCTAAAATACGTTCATTGTCTTCCTATCGAGTCGAGTTGACATTAGAAGCTTGCCACTCCCGGACTGTTACACCAACGCATTAGCATGTTAAAGCGACTTAATTGAGGTGCCCAGCTACCAGTTAACACTGTACTTCCTACTTTAAAAATACTTGTGAAACCGGTTTAATTCGAGAGGGGGTTGTACTCGTAAAGTAGAAGCAGGCGAGATTTCCAGCGAAAGACACCTCCCCCCCTCAAAAACCCAGTAAGCAGCAAGGCTTTATGTTGAAAATTGAGGTGGATTTTGTTTATGATAAAGAGGAGAAACTGGGATGGGAGGTGGGTTTGGTTTTGCATAAGGGGCGGGATTATGATAATTGGAAGAATTTACGAGAGTATAATGGTTTGATATATTTGATTTTGTATTGTGGTCGTTATCTATGTTTTGGTTGGTATTATGTTTATATGGTTGTTTTTGTTGGTTGGTTGTTATTATGGTTATTAATAATACGATCTATAGTTGAAATCTGAGCCTAAATAAAAAGAAAAAGCAAGTGATTAGGTTTATGAGCAATCTAATTACTTATTCGTTTAAAACGCTATATAAAATAGTTTATTATTAATTTGCTGGACAGAGCGGTGAACATTATTATGCATAAGAGAAAGATAACGATCCTGATCAGTTTAGAAATCTGTGTACGCTGTAAGGTTTTTACTTCTTAAACTTTTAAAATACACGTTTCGAATAGAAAGAAATCCTCTTCCTGGTACAGTCGCATGAAGAGACAGGCGAAACAGCCCTACACAGCCCTGTCGCAGTACACGAATATAATCATATCGTTATTAAATTCTTTAGATACGCGATTCCATATTATATTAGCAGAAAAGCTTAAACTACCACTTTTTCACACACTATTTCACATGTTAGTTAAATACTTCGATGCTTGAAATGTTTAGGGAGAAATTGAATACCGGTGTGTATTTTTCCTTTAAAGTACCGATTCCTGGAATCTGACTGGCTGACACCCTTCTGAAGTGGTTCCATAAAATCTGGAATAAGGAAAAGAAAGCATTGATAAAAAAAGCCTGGATTCTCATGTATCTCATACAAGTATCTTTTAATACAGTCTTTGCTGTGCTCTTGAGGATCCTTGTGATGTTTTGAGCTCTAGTTGAATGATAAGTGTCGCATTTTAAATCATTTTCGTAGTTAGAAATTATGAAACGCCCTGTTAAAAGCAAGGGAGTTTTTATGCCCGTTGAAGTAAAACAAAATGCCTGACAAAGTATGGCTTGGACAGATTCCAAGTGCTTGTACAAATGTGCTAAAGAAATTATACTTTGAGTATACAGCTTGTCCAAAGTCATTCATTATTAATACTATTAGTAATATCTTCGGTAAAGGCTTTGATGCATAAATATTTCTGATAAAGGTAGGTTGTGTACTTTTGTCCAGCTGAGCAATCTTGCTTTCATAAAATATATACGCGATTCAATATTATATTCCCTTTTAATCAAATTCTAAAAGTATGCCTGTTGACTCCGGTATCTCTTTAGTTAACGACTTCGATGATTAAAATGTTTAGGGAGAAATGGAATACTGGTGTGTATTTTTTCTTTAAAGTACCAAGACCAGCCAAATACTGTATGTTTATGTTCCAAAATTAATATCGTTTATGGCCTTCACACGCGTTACAGTATGCTCCTATTTTTTTTATGCTCAGCTACTAAGATTTCCTTTCAGTGGTAAAATTCAATATCTACAACGGGCACAGCAAAGACGTTTACTGTAAGTCTTTCTACGACAGACCAACGGACCACGAGTGCCCCTGTCGGTCAACCAATCACGTACTGCGGTGCCTCGCGTCATCTTGCGTCACAATGCGCGACACCACCTGCAGTACGTGTCTGTAACGCGCACTTTGAATGGCTGCATCTGTATTACCTATTATTTTTATGGAAGCCTGTTTCTGCCAGGGAGTAAAAAAAAACACACACACTTTTTCATTGACAAAAAGTAACGCCACACTCTCTTGTTTAAAGCACCACGTCTCTTCCCGTTAAAAAGAGGGGACACTTTACACTTTCACTCTTCAGTTCACAGAGAAATGTCACCAGAGCCCCCCCGCCAAAAGCCCTTTTTTTTTTGCTTACAGTAGTACTTCTCACGTTAAGAAAGTTAGGTGTTAGCATAAACTATTAGTAAGAGGCTCTGGTGAAATTTCTCTGTGAACTGAGGAGTTAAAGTGTAAATTGTCTCCTCCTTTTAACGGGAAGAAAGGTGATGCTTTAAACAAGAGAGTGTGGCCTCATGTAGGTTATTGCTGGGAAGAGAGGGAGAGAGTTACAAACTGTAGGTGATTGCATAGGCACAACAAGTGCAGCTGATAAGTATCTCCTACTGCAGCTATGCCTACTAAACACCCTGCAAAGATGCCATCCTGTCACAAACCTATCCTTTTAGAATAGGTCCACCTAGCACTAAAATTCAGAACAGCATGTACCATTAAAGGTGTTGGAGTCTTGATGAATCCCTCCCATTGAAAAATGGTCCAACACCAGTATCAACTCAAGGTAATTGTGGAGTGCTCCCATATACACTTAAATGTCGGGGTACTCCTTTGCAATTATGCTTCAGTTCTGTACCAAGTGCAACACTTTTTGACAGAGAAAAGCCACCAGGTGCTGCTATAACAGACATGCAATAGCTTTTAATAAGGCAAAAATTAACTATTCTATGACACCTAATGTTATAGAGGACTAGAGCCTTACTTTTTATTAGAATGGTTCCCCAAAACACAGGACACTTCAATTGGGTGAACAACAATAGTATCAATGACAATGAAAGGACAGAGTATTCAAACCTACCGTGTTTGTTTTCTACAGCAAATATATACATACAGAGAAAATTTTGGATATATTATGCAGTAGTCTTCTCTTTCACTTGGCATTTCAACTAAAATAAAATGCATTCACTACAAAAGGGATAACATACATTTCCTTTTGTGAATGAAAAGACTGTAGGATAAAGACTTCACAACAAGAAAATGAGAAATTTACATAATAAGAGCAAGTACAGATGCAGCCATTCAAAATGAGCGGTAAAAACCCGCGGTACAGTAACCAACCCGCAGGGCACCATAGGGCACCGCGGTAAGTGATTGGCTGGCCAAAATGACCGACAGGGGCACTCGTGGTGCATTGGTTGGTAGTGAAAAGATTTAATCATTTAATGTCTTTACTGTGCACATTTCAATCCGCTTAGTTTTGAATATTTATATGGAATTTTACCACTAAAGGGAAATTTTAGTAGCTGAGCATAAAAAGAAGAGGAGCATAACGCATCTGAAGGTCATAAACGATATTAATTTAGGAACATAAACATTACTGTATGTACATAAACTGTACTGTGTATGGCTGGTCTTGATAGTTTAAAGAAAAAATACACACCAGTCTTCCATTTCTCCCTAAACATTTTAAGCATGAAAGTTTTATGAAACGGTACCCAAATATGTGATTGCTGTATAGAATGAATTTTAATTTTTAAAAATTATTTAACACGAAAATTAAGCTGTTTACATCTTCCGCCTGAGAACAGTCACCTGTGCTACCCAACACAGAAACACAGCCACTAACTAGCAAAGAGAGGACATTAGCTAGCCAATATGATATGAAATATGAAATAATAATATGAAATAAATGATTATTTTGTTTATTTCTTTTGCACATTTATTTGAACATTTCCATCGATTGTACAAGCACTTGGAAACTGTCCAATCCCTAGTTCATCAAGCATTTACCGGTCTGGTGCCGGTCTGTGTCTTCTAGGATATAATGCCAGCGAACTCTTGTTTTTATGTCCACTATAACTACGCTGGGCAAACGTTCCGAGGTCAAATTCTTCCAGCACGGGGGTACCTTTAAAGCGGAGACGACGGCACCGACATTTTTTGGCGCCTTCTCTTTAAAGCCCTGGCCAAATATGAAGACAGTACGTACAGTTATAATTCAAACGGAATTAAAAACTACACATCCCAGTTACCATGGTGGTGCTTGTGATCATTGCGTTTAACCAACGAAACAGGGCGAAAAATCAGTCACATGACTTTGGGGCAGAGTTTCAAAAGCTTAACCTATCAGCAACAAAGCGAAATTTACACGATAGGCTACCTCAAACTGTCAGTTACACGACTGTGTATGTCGCTTAAGCCACTCCTATTTGGCATTTTAGTTATGGAGGCGAGAAGACGCCCCCCCCCCCTCTCTGGGTGTCTGATTTGCCGCCGTCTTTAACTGTTCGGTGTCCGAATCGGAGTAGCTACGTGTACGAAATAAAGTTAATCCCAACTACAAAACATATATTTTTGTGGTAAGAGGGCGCAAAACATCAGTATTTACTGCTATTAATTACTGTACGATTTATAGTTGAAATCTGAGCCTAGATATAAAGTTAGATATAAAGTTAAAATCTCGACAAAGCAATGTAGGAAATACAGAGAAAATAAATCCTTTCTGACATCTAAAATCAGTTTCGATCAAGGTCTCTAAAACGAACAAGAAAAAGAGGATTTTCGGAGGGCAATTACGCTGTGTTTATATAGAATAACTGATTTATGAGCAATCTAATTTCTTGTTCGTTTAAAACAGTGAAATGTCAGCTGCAAAAGATCGCAGCAGAAACAGCACTCTCTCTGCCTGTCATAGACGTTCAGGAAAGGCTGAATGAAGTCATGTCAAGTACAATAATTCGGTGATCAATAATAACAGTTGTAGGACAGAATATAAGGAGGATAAGGATTTTGAAGTTGACTCGAAATCTGATAGGTAACCAGTGCAAGGACTTGAAAACAGGTGTAATGCATCCCTGATAGGATTCTTGCTGTCATATTCTGAACATACTGAAGATTGCTCAGTGTGGATTTAATTTCCCCAGTGAACAGGATGTGCATTTATTAATTCTAGAAAAAAAGCCTTTCTTGATTTCTCTAGTTCCCTTTAAAATAAACTATTATTCCACAATGCAGAGTATTACATGGCCAGTATTTACACATGATATTTGTGATTTAAAGAAATTAACACAAGCAGCTTTTGGAGATTTAAGTGTTAGCTGAGTTATTGCAGGATAAAAGACTAGAGATGTTGGCAAGAAGAAGATAATTTGGGGAAAGCTGAGGAATACATTTATAACAAGATCACTTCCTAATGGGGTTAGGCATACTTTTGATGAAGATGATGAAGTTAACAGACTATATGTTTACATAGATACTGAAATAAGGATTGTATTTTAGATTATGTGTAGTTGCTGGCATTGAACTGTGTGTTGGATGCACATGAATTGAAGGAATGGGCAAACATAGCTGATGCGGATCCACAGAGCCAGCATATTAAGATGTTTATAATTAGAGGCAATTTGTTTAAATAACTAGGTATGGATACTGATGTGCAAGAGAGGTGGAAAGGCTGTTTCCTTAAGCCAGCACCATAAAATATTTTATTCTCATTGAGATGGTGCCATTTCATAGTGGGTTTCTAACACTGTGTATAGCTCCATCCACACAGTGCCTTTACTTCCATCCATTTCTAATCTCTTTATCCAGTACAGAGGATTTGGAGCCTATCCCAGTAAGCAACGGACACAAGGCAGAATACACCCTGGACATAGCGCCAGTCCATCACAGGACAGACAGACACAAACACACACACACCAGGGTCAGTTTTCCCATAAACCAATTAACTTACCAGTATGTTTTGGAGTGTGAGAGGGAGTCATATCACACATATGGAGAAAAACCATGTAACCCAGAGAGAACATGTAAACCCCACACACACAGGATGGCAGGAATTGAACCTAGGACCCCAGTGCTGCAAGATAGCAATGCTAACCACTTCGCCACCATTATAAATGGATGGATAGCTTAGTTATCTTTCTAGTTCACAGGTTTGCATGCATAATTTAATTTTGAAAGCCACTGAGACATCAGGTACTACTGTTGTATTTATGAAAAAGAAACAAAAC
The DNA here is from genome assembly GCF_055471065.1 of Atractosteus spatula. Classification (NCBI taxonomy): domain Eukaryota; kingdom Metazoa; phylum Chordata; class Actinopteri; order Semionotiformes; family Lepisosteidae; genus Atractosteus; species Atractosteus spatula. The sequence goes on along the minus strand of NC_142732.1, from coordinate 14,071,923 downwards.
AAAAAACATACTAACAACTGTGCCATCCTACTCCTTAGTTAATACATTTTATTATTCATAAACAGTTAACGTTGTTAGCAAAATATTTTGAATTATATTTAACCCTATTTTTTCTTTAGTTTTGTATTTAACTTATTATATGATAGTCAGACTTAATGTATATTTGAACAATGAAAATATATTTTTACAAGATGCGGGGGAAAGTGCAACAGCTTATTACAGTGCTAAATTTAATATTATTGATTGCTAATAGTTTATGCTAACACCTAACTTTCTTAATTAGATGTATTTAAAACAGTGAACTAAGTGTAACATACTATTCAGAAATACAATCGAAAATAGTTTTGTGGTGTTTGTATGGATGAAACGTTTCTAAAATGTATAACGTAACAAAATTAAAGACGATTAAAATCTGTAATCTTTCCACTTGTAATGTCATTAGACAGAACAACACGTTTCTGGTTTGTTTTAATTAGTTAGTATTAGTTAGTAGTTAGTAGTTTTAATTTAATTAGTATTGCAATTCGCACTGATTCCCTTGCGAAGATATGGACTTAAGAATATTCGTGCCTGGTCAAAAATTGGCATTAAGCACTTAAAATTAATATGGTTAATAATAGTAAACTGTAACATGCTGTAACAAGATTGGTTAAACTGCGAAGAAAATTCTTTCAGAGAAAATGTTTCAGGTGTGAAGAACATAGATCTCCAATGCAATTTCAACCAAAGCTGTTCCCACACACCCTGCCCCCACTACCATTAGAATATACACAAAGCACTGAAATCTTTCGAGCTAATGATCAGGTGACCCGAGAGAGAGCGAGAGAAACACCAAGGGGTGCGGAACCAGGGAACTATTTACATGGAAACCGGGCGATCTCCCCAGACTGTCCGCCCGTTTCACTGTTACCTGGATACCTCTTTATTTAGAACTCACTAACACTGATTTTTAGTTTAGAAGGATTCAAGTAGGGTTTTAGATGAAAGGCAGCAACCTTAATCAAGCCCAAATCATAATTGAACCCATTCAAAGCCTACATTACATTTTAGCGTTTCATTCTGAGCAGAAGACCCTCACACCTGAAGAAGGCTTGCGTTTTCTGTCTTCTCTTTTAAGCATGTGTACAATGTGTAATACAATTACAATGTGTAATTACAATGCTGTAATACAATTTGAATCGTATGAGGGGGAGGTGTCTTTCGCTGGAAATCTCGCCTGCTTCTACTTTACGAGTACAACCCCCTCTCTGCCGGAGTGCTGGCTGTGACGAATTAAACCGGTTTCACAGGTTTCAATCACAGACCATGTGACATGGGAGTCAGGAAACTAACACACAGCGCCACCGGATTTGATAACACTATAAAAACGCTATAAAATAATGTGACTAGGCACAGAACAAGTTTACAGCACAGTACAATAATAAAGGTGGGTAGCTGCGTCAGCATGCGTAGGCTGCAAAGGAACAAGTAATAGGTTTATTCCATGCTGAAAAAAAGAAGAAAGAGAACACAACGTTTCGGCCGTGGAGCCTTCTTCAGGTGTGAGCTCACACCTGAAGAAGGCTCCACGGCCGAAACGTTGTGTTCTCTTTCTTCTTTTTTTCAGCATGGAATAAACCTATTACTTGTTCCTGTACAATAATAAATGCTGACCATGACTTTAGAAGCATAAATTGCCTTACACTCAATTTAAACACAAGCTGTCTTTAGCCCTCTAAGCTGGTTCATACAGAAATGTAGAGATCCAGGCTCAGAACACACAGCTTCATTAGCGAATACATATGCAGGACAACTAGAGAAGACGTTTTACAGAGGATGGATTTTTAGAAACATCCCATCAGTGACATCACTGAAGTCAACTCCTAGGTACTGTAACTGTCGTGTGGATAGTTTCACAAGAATCAGACAAAGGTTTAAGCATCGCTTGTTCTAGATAAAACTGCACAAAAAACAACAACAACCCATAATGTACTTCTTTGCGGCTCTGTTTGCCCAAATCATATATTCACAACGTGAAATCTAGAAAATAATATTACGTAACCAAAATCCACAATATGGAAACAGAACCTGTGTAATTGTTGATAGATGATGTACTCGTAACATTTTTTCAAGACGAACTACAACATTTAAAAAATGACTTGTATGTACTTGATATCTCTAATCAATCCACGGGTCCCAGCACAAAACGAAACTAAAACGCATACCGTTTCACGCTTCTTATTAGTTGCTCAAAAGTAATTTGACCGTGTGAAATGCATAATATAAACCTAGAAACATATACGTGAGCAGTACTTAAGCACTGTAGTATCGGTGTTAAGACATACCTCTCAAATATTGTAAATCAAGTTAAAAATATCTCAAGACCGATTCTGGTCATAATGAAACCATGTTTTGTGTATGTTTTCTTTAAAGTACCGAGACCAGCCATATACTGTATGTTTATGTTCCAAAATTAATATCGTTTATGGCCTTCACACGCGTTGCAGTATGCTCCTATTCTTTTTATGCTCAGCTACTAAGATTTCCCTTCAGTGGTAAAATTAGATATGAATATTCAATACTTAAACGGGCACAGTTAAGACATTAAATATACATATACATACTGTATACAGTACAGTTTTCATACGGTAATATGTTTATGTTCCTAAATCAATCTCTTTTATGAGCATGTGTAAGGCATGGTGAATCGATTCTCAAAAATTACTGTACTTTGCATGATTGGAAACAAATGCGTGATTGCGAAATGCTGTGGTGTTACTTTTACAAAGACGGTCAATGAAAAAAAGAATGTTGACCAGGGCAATACTTTGAGTTTACACTTACAGCTTGTCCAAGGTCATTCATTATTAATACTATTAGTAATATCTTCGTTAAAGACTTTGATGGCCACAGCTCAAACATGAGAGGTTGAGCTTTATTAGCTCCACCTTGCGGAAATTCCGGATACTATTATTTTGCTTGTCGTATTATAGGAGAATTTACGGTAACTCGCGGTATTTACCGGTAGCTTGCGGTAGACTGCGTACAGCGTACCGCAAAATAATGCGGTATCGCCCGCGCATTTTGAATGGCTGCATCTGTACATATCTCTGCACTCTACTAAAGTAAAGACTACATAATCCAATAGTATCCCTCCATCAACCCAATTCAACAGACACAAGGCAGGGTTTAACCTGGAGAGTATACCAGTCCATCCAAGGGCACTCATAGACATACACATTCTCATATTGGACAACATTCCAGTGTGTTTTTGGCAATACCAGTATGTATTTAGAGTGTGGGAGGAAACTTACACAAACATGGGGAGAACATCCAAACTGTATGCAGAGAGACCCCCAGGTGCAGAATCGAACACAGGGCCCTATTGCAACAAGGCAGCAATACTAACCACTGCACCACCATGTTACCCCTAATCTATTACTGTCTAATTATCCAACCTTTTCCTGCATGTGATTCATAGCAGTTTTCACAGAGATAAATAACACTAAGTATTTTTTAAATTACTTCTGTTTCAGAACAGCCCAATGAAAAATGCAAGCTTCTAAGAAGGTGTTCACTATATTTAAATAGAATTAATTCCAACAGAAAACTGTTTGAGATCTAAATACTGTATGTGTAAAAACTAAAGGTCTTGTTAGCAGGATTGCTCACATAAAAGTGCTTTGCAGATCATTCTAGAAGTAAACAACAACCAGGTTTACCCACACAACCCAAAGCAGTCACTAAAAAGATAAACATGTTCTTGGTTTTCCAAATGCTACTCAGCTGGCAATTATTTTCACAGGTGAAAACCAATGACACAAAATGTGCTCTCTCTCAAGACTCCTTAGGCTTGAACAAAGAAAATCTACCTCCTTTTTAAGTTTGGGCCACACTAACTGCTATTACATCTGATAACGATATTCACATGGAATCAACAACATGCTGTTGCTGTTCCTGAGATGTTAATTGTAGCAATAGGTATGGAGTGTAAGGTCTTTAAAGGTGTGGTGCAGTTTACTGTATATACTGAACCTGAATTAAATCAACTGAAGGAAAAAAAGGAAATGAAAAAAGGCACTGCACCACAATACTTGCCAGCTACAGTACTATATATACAGAGATTACTCTATGCCTATAACCATTATAGCTATACATCATCTTCAAGAGGTGAGAAAGGTCAGGGCAGTGCAACACTGGGACTTGGCAGAATTGATCTGTAATAGTCTGGAAAGCAGTAGGGTACTGATCCATCTTCTAATCTGTGTCTGGGTTACCTTTTGTAGCGAGTTCAATGACAGTGGCCCAGTGGTGGTGATGTAATTAATAAATCTTTAATAACCAGTGAAGAAAGATACAAGATATGAAGAAGGGGTTAATTAAGTCCTTTCTGCATGAAGATTAGACTTCTAAGGCTGGAGTTCATGGCAAGAAAGGGATAACTGATAAAGATTCCAGATGCAGCTAGGGAACCCCCAGGGAAGGTAATCTAACTCACCATTTGGCCAGAATCCGTAAACTGTCCAAACACCATGACCCCCCCCCCCGCCCTTTACCATAATAAGGAGCGACGTCAGACGCGGCAGGAAAACCCTATATAAACTGAAAGTTTGAACAATACTTCGGTTTTGTTGTCTCTTGCGGGAAACAAGACTTCGGCTTTATTGTTCCTTGCATGCAATAAACTCATCTGTTTAACTTCATCTCGGGATTCAGAACTTATTCCTTCTGTTACAACACCAGTGAACTCCAGGAAACCCTCAATGTCCTTTTTGAACTTTGGAAGACAGTGGCTTCTTGAAATGTTAAGCATCGTCAGGGCTTAAGGTAGAGACAACCACCTGAGATTCCCCTGTGAGGTGGGGTCTTGCCCAAAGAGATTTACAGATCAAGAGAAATGCTTCAGGGAGGTCTTCTAGATCCACTAGGAGATGGGAGATGATCAATCCTGCTTATGCCCTGCTCCCACACTCAAGCTGCTTGCCATTTCTACTGAGTTGTGTATTTCCAGCATTCTGCAATTCACTTCCAGTGTCGCACCCCAAGAGTTATCAGGTAACCTACAGGTAACCCTTTCTCATGTCATCATGTTTTTGAACATTCATGAAAAAGTTGCCAGCTGTGGATATGTGACCTAAAAACATCCATATGGCTTTATTTATGGGTTGCAATTTAAAAAAAGTCCAAAACTGCACTCAGAATGCAAGAGTGCCTTAAGCGCTTTCTGGCAAGAGGAGACACCCAAATTAATAATGTAACAAAACCGACTAAAATAACAAGCTTATAAACTAAACACTAGAATTAAAACGTGTCATTTTCTAGGGAATGTTCAAGGCAGTGTGGTTCTCTCTGTTATTGTTTTTTTTTCACTTAACATGATGGAGTGTTCTTGAAGAGGTTGGTAGAAAAAGATAAAGAATAATACAGATGGAGGTGCAGCGTTACTGAGTTAAGGAGAGCTGACAAACATCTCCTGCTGCAGCTCTGCCTAATCAATATCCCAGAAAGACACTGTCCTGTCCCAGAGGGATTTCACAAAAATTCTCAATCTTAACATTACATTTATTGAACACTGACTACAAATTTATTTTTTTATTTTACAAAATGCCCTTGAAAAGGTGTCCACATACCCATAAAAATTAAGATAAAAAATTTGAATCTGGCTATGACAACTGCTTGCATTTGTACTATACGGAATTCTCTTTGTTATATTTGAGGAAAAAATAATTTATTCAGTTGGAATTAGCAAGCTAATTCCAACAAAGCAAGCTCTCATAATGAGAATAAACAGCCACCTGAGGATAGTAAATTAAGTGCATGTATTATATAAAAACCTATGTAATCTATCTACTTCCTTTTCTTATTACAATGGAATATTTCCACCCTTTAGTAACAGATAAGAGCTGTTACAATTGCTGTTAAAAGCCACACCTTCATGCATATTGCAAGCAGAATATCTTTTCCTGAACTGATAATAGCGTTGATTGATGTGGTATTGATGGATATCTATAAATATTGAGAACAAGTGACCATGCAAATTTTACCAAGCAAAGTGAAATATACTGTAGTATAAACTGAGTTGCTTTCCGTTTAGGATAACGACCAGAGTCCCTTATCATAAAATGGGATTTCTAACCATTACCAATTTTGAATACTGTAAATTTTTACTAGAACCTATTAGTCCTACTGTACCATTATAGAAAAGCACATATTCAATTTGGGAAATTTGGTTTCAAAAGTCCTCATATCAACGATGCCTATACTGTTTTCCTCTACAGTACTGTATGTTAATCTATCATTCTGTCCATCGAAAACCTGTTTATGTGACCATTCAGAACACTTGGCTGTTTTCTTCCTAGCACAATTTATGAGCACTGTGTGATTAAATTAATTCTCATTACATTATCATTCTCACTGTGCATAACAAGGAAGATTAATAAACATAAAGTTGTTTAATGACAATCTATTGTATATCTCATGGCTAAATAGTCAAGTCTAGCCAAAAGACGAAACATCAACTTTATTCAAACTTCAACGAAAGTATTAATGATTTTTAATTACCATACTTTTAAACATAAAGCAAGCTTCATTAGCAGATGAAATACAAAAACAAAAGCTGTGTTTCCAACTTTCAATGAAATTCACTGCCTGACTGAGGGACCTTACGGAGATGGGTACATTTATTCTGAAATCATGTAAACCATTATTGTTACACACAGACAGAAGCCACTAAACTAATCGGTATTTTTGTGCACCTAAATAAAATTAGTTTTGACAAGCAAAAGGCTTGGAATACTTATGCAATCTTGACTTTCCCATTTTTTCTTTTCTGTTAATTACCTATTTACATCTATCTTTTTATTTTTTTGCTTTGAATGTGTGGAGTAAGTTGTGTATGTAAAAATATTAATTGCTACTTCAAAGCCATGATTGCAAGCTTTAAAGTACCATAATGTGAAAACAAGGTCTGAATAATTTTGTAAGAAACTAGATGATTTGTCAGTGTTATCAACTTTGGCAAAATTAATTTCAGTCTTGTGAAATGAATAATGGAATAGATGAAAGGTGAACACTGTTCTGTATTCTCACGTTGCAGTGGCTCATCAGTATCTTTTATTCTAAATTTTTATGTACATAAGAGGTGGTAAATAAGAGGCGGCTATTTGGCTCACTTGGTAGTTAGTAGTTACTTAAAATACAAGATTCTCATACATTTTTAGTGCCCTTAACATACTACATACCATATCCAAAAAAAAAAAAAACATTTTTAGACTCACTGATTTAATTCACTCTTGACAAATTTGCTTGTTATACCAATACTCACATTGGCTTAATATGGTCTAAATGAAATGTATTCTTTGATTAAATAGACTGTACAACAAAACTGTGGGATAAAGCACAATAGCAATGATTTTTTAAAGCAAACCTTACTGTGAAGCTTTTGTATAGACACTGACTAAAGAAATGCAAAATTACCAGATTCTTGTTGCCTTAAATACAAGCCATTCACAATACCTCATATTTAAAATTCTTTACTTGATACAGTAATAAGTCTTTTTTTGGGGTTTGTCTATGCTTATGCATATGAATCATTTGGTTACAATAACATGGATATCAGGCGTGCTTATGTGTCTTATGAGTTATATCCCTTTTCACATTTTTTCCTTTTCTTCCTTTCATTCTATATATACTGTATGTGTAATATTTCATCATCACAGAGAAAGACAGAATGTCTTTCATCCATTCACATGACATGCAAATAGCAACAGGAGACTGTGAAATTCCATATTGCCATCTTTTGGAAAACCTCCCAATTATCTCAAATGCAAGTGTGTCATCCCTCGGGAAAAAGTCTGCCAACTCCCCTTTGTGTCAGCATGCCAGCTGAAGATTATATGATTTGACAGAACTTTTAACACCCAATGATTTAAAAAGGCAGCCATTTCTAACCTCATTTCCATTGCTTTCCAACAGGGCACTCATCTTTAGGCAGGAAATAACACCTGAGCCTGCTGACATAAAAAGTGTTGTTTTTTTAAAGTGGTGACCCTCCCCCAATGTCTTGCAGCTTTCACCAGAGCCTCTTACTAATAGTTTATGCTAACACCTAACTTTCTTAATGCGAGAAGTACTACTGTAAGCAAAAAAAAAGGGTTTTTGGAGGGGGGGCAGTATTTCTTGCGTTGTACAGCTTTTCAGTAAATATATTTAATGCTTACGCCTGACATTAGAGGTGCTTGCCTGCGCGGTGATTTTCCCTCTGAATAGCTAATAAATAGGCAGTGAAAACATTTGTCTGTCTTTCCGTGGGGGGAAGGGGGACTGTCTTTGACTGGAAGGTACGCCTATTCTACTCTGAGAATGCCCGTGGTCTTTTCACTGATAAAAATGTCGTAACAAAAACTACAGTATGCTTAAGTATGCTTAAGAGTTGTTAAACTGGTTTTTATCTATTTTTCGGCACAGCCTGCCGGCCGTCAATTGGTCACCGCGCAGGTGGGCACCTCTAATGTCAGGAGTAAGTGTTAAATATATTTAGATCTTTGAATTAATATCGTTATTGATTTCTTTAGCATCACAACATTGTCCAATAATAGTTCAGGTGGGTAGCTGCGTCAGTATGCATAGGCTGCAAAGGAACAAGTAATAGGTTTATTCCATGCTGAAAAAAAGAAGAAAGAGAACACAACGTTTCGGCCGTGGAGCCTTCTTCAGGTGTGGCACCACCATGCTTTTTGACCACGCTCGAATATTCTTCTGTCCATATCTTTGGAAGGGAAATACAGAAAGCCTTCAAATCAAATGCATTTTAAAGACCACGACATGTGAAAGTGTTCACAGCCTCCACATAAAACACATCAGTGAGCTAATTCTCTTTTTTTAAACATCCGTTTTTTCATTGATGCGTAATTACGCACTAACTGGAACCCGGGGGGACCGCTGTGTACACATGTTCACAACGCAAGAAATACTGCCCCCCCTCCAAAAACCCTTTTTTTTTGCTTACAGTAGTACTTCTCGCTTTAAGAAAGTGTTAGCATAAACTATTAGTAAGAGGCTCTGGTGAAATTTCTCTGTGAACTGAAGAGTTAAAGTGTCTCCTCTTTTTAACGGGAAGAGACATGGTGCTTTAAACAAGAGAGTGTGGCATTTCTTTTTGTCAATTTAAAAATTGTGTGTGTTTTTTTACTCCCTGGAGGAAATGGGCTTCCATAAGAATCAAGTAATAGGCTTATTCCATGCTGAAAAAAAGGAGAAAGAAAACACATTTAACAGGATTCAGTTTACTGTAGCTTCTGGGAAATACACTTTTCCTGCATTAAAGTTTAATCCGTCCAGAGCGCCCTACATTACAAACTCCAAGCGTTTCACCCTCACACGTGAAGAAGGATTCACAGCCGAAACGTAGCAGTATTGTATTGCAGTAAATGTTTATATCATTATATCTGTTTTTTATTTCTTTTTAAAAATTAAAAAATCGTTTGCCCAGCCTAAGAGGGGGGGTTTGCTCTCATTGACAGCTGACACTCCTCCATACACTCAAGTGGAAAATTAATAACGCCAATGTAAACGTTGTATTTACAATTTGTTGATAATAAAAATGTTAAGCTCTCTAAAGCTTTCTCAGTCAAGTATGATAGTTTACTCAGGGAGCTGTGTAAGCATGCGTAGGCAGCAAAAGATCAGCTAAACTGGGAAGATGCAACACCGAAGATATTATTAATAACCTTTTAAATCTGAAGGGAGATCTAAAGGGATCTTAATACCCTTAATACCCTTTATTAATAGGGTCACGTGAATTTGCGCCCTACCACTGTGTACATACAGTACGAACATGTGATATTTAGAAATATAAAAAATGTCAATATAATGGCAATAATATTAGCTATTTTAGTTTTTCAAAGAAATTTTTATTTGTTAAAAGAAAACTGATGGCAACAGCTGGGTTTGAATACTCAACCGCAGGATTACATGTCAGTTACTTAAGCAATCACGCTACCGAGACAGTCAGGTGACAAGCACATCTCAATGGAAAGTCTTATACAGTACTACTGTTTGTGCAACAGTACATGAATATAGTTATACCGTTATTTCTTTAGATATGCAATTCCATATTATATTACCTATTAATCAAATTCTAAAAGTATGCTTTTAAACGTACAGTGACATGGTCAGAAGGAGCAAGGAGCACGTAAAAACGTTTCCGAAATAACCACATGTAAGACTTTGATGCTTAAAATGTTTAGGGAGAAATGGAATACTGGTGATTACTTTTTCTTAAAAATACCAAGACCAGCCATATTCAGTACAGTTTACATACAGTAATATGTTTATGTTCCTAAATTAATATCTTTTATGAGCATGTGAAAGGCATGGTGAATCAGAGATTCTCAATAATTACTTTGAATGATTGGAAACCAATGCATGATTGGATCAATGAAATGCTGTGGTGTTACATTTTGTTAATGAAAAATTAAAGTATTTTCGTTTACAAAGACGGTTACAAAGAATGTGGACCAGGGTAATACTTTGAGTTTACAGCTTGTCCAGGGTCATTCATTATTAATACTATTAGTAATATCTTCAGTAAAGACTTTGATGGCGACAGCTCAAACGCTGTACAGGAGAGGTTGAGGTTTATTAGCTCCAACTGGCGGAAATTCTGGATACTATTATTTTACTTGTGGTATCATGCAGCATTATACCGGGATTATACGGTAACCCTTGTTATACTGCGACAAGCGCACCGCGTTTTAACGCTGTATCACCCGCTTGTTTTGAATGGCTGCATCTGTATACCTTATTGTGGCATTGCAACTGATGGCAGCAATCACAGAGCAGTCAAAATATTCCCAGTTATAGTTCAGTATTTTGATTGGAAGAAAGAAATGGTGCTCAAACTAAATTAATCTAATTCAAAAACACACCCAATGAGACAGCTGAGTCGATTGCTCAAGACAGGGCAGTCAAGGCAATGTATTGCATTTACTGGCGGCAACTACAATACGGTGTTTGGAGGGGTCAGGCGTGATGAAGGAGGAAGCAATGTATTTGCAAATATAAAGAGTTTGTTGCAGAACAAAACTTTGATTGGTATGGGTTGCCCAGCCAACGTGTTCATCATGGAGTAGACACATTGGATGTCGACATTGAGAGCACCATCTTCAAAATTTACCAATACTGTGTGCACAGAGAATCTCAAGGAGTCCTGTGCCTTTGGTAATATTGAATACAGAAGGCTCCTCTCTCACAGCAAGACGCGATGGCTGTCATTGTTCTCAGATATTGAGAGGCTGCCACAAATGTTTCCAGCACTAAAGGCATTTTTTTCTGTTACAAGAAAAAGCACCATATGTGATCAGGATTTGTTTTGAAAATGACTTCGGTGACATTTACCTCTGGCACATGCATTCATTCACGCATGTATTCCAATCACACATTCAAGAGATGGAAAGAGATGGCAATTCAGTTGTGGAACAGAAAAAAAACTTGAACCAAGTGCACAACACGATTCTTGAACGCAAGAAACACGATTTCATATCTCTTAAAGTGAAGGGATAACTGGCACAAATGCACAAGGATGGACATGATAACATATGTGACCATTTCTGTGATCAGGTTCAATGTCTGTATACAGTAGTTCACACCTGGAATATCTGGAAAAGTGGTGGAGCCCCATGGAGGATTTTTCTTCTTTAATGTGGATGGATCTGTGTCAGGTACCAGATTGGAACGACATGGAAGCCTGTATCAAGGGTGTGCCAATTGATGATGGGCTTTGATCAGATCAGCAATCTAAGGAAATTCGTAGAAAACTGTAACAATAATGAAGAATGCAAAGATCTGCAAGCACACCAGAAGTGGACCCAATATTTTGAGAGGTCTAAAAGCTTTGAGTGTTATTCAGAGCTGCCGAAAATTGCACAGTTCTTTTATCGCCATTTCCTCCCACAATGCAAATGTAGAGAGAGTTTTCTCCCTGATGCAAAGCCAGTGGACAAAAGAAAGAATCAACTGTCTGTTGAGTCACTAAAGGGAATTCTATGTGTGGAATATAATTTCTTGCAAGGAGTTTCATACTTACATGACGACCGATCAATCCCTGCTGGCAAAGATGCGAACTTCAAGCATGTATGCCAGGGAACATCAGCAGGAATGAAAAAAGCGTGTGGATCGAAAAGGTTTTCGTGTGTGTGGGGGGCTATTTTTATGCCCATGAGAAATAACACTGTTTAACTTTTCATTATATTTAAAAATGTTTCATTAAAATTGATCGTTTTTGGAACCAATGAGGACTTCTCCTAAGTTATGATATCTTCATTTTTTCCTCAGATGTTAAGACTTTTAAGTTATAGGTTAAAATAGGGCTATATTTTTGTTTTTTCTTTGTTTGCCATTATGGAAGAGAAATAGCAGCCCTGCAACTGTTTAAACGTTTGCTAAGAAGTCTAATAAAAAGTAAAGAATTTAAATTGATTTTTTAATTAGAAATAGTAATAAAGATTCATTACTTTGGAGGCATTTGTCGATTATCCCCCCATCCTCTTTTTGAAAATCAAAATATGGTCATCCTACAGTATATAACTTAATGTGACTTTGTTAATAATGTTCTTTTTATGTTCTATGAGTCTAAAACAACGCAATGAGAATTACTGTACATGTTTCTACTGATGAGTCTGTGTACTGTTATGCTGTGTTCACAGGAAATTGACTTTTTTGTTCATCGTCTTTTATTGTTTATTTTTGGTTTCGTGAAACGAGCAGTTTGTTTTGCTAAGGGTAAGTATGTAAGACCGTAACTGTAAGGGAAAATGAGTATCTGCTGTTTCTGTGGTAACTGTAGCCTTATGCTACTATTATGAAAATAGTAGTTCAAGTGGTTGTGTTATGATGGAGTAGCAGTAAAAGTTAATGTCTGTTTTGAACACCAGTCTCCTAGCTGTTCTCGCCCTGATCCAGTCCTCAGTGGGTATCATTGCTTCAGGTAGCTCATACACGCTTACACTGCTTAATCTAAGATTGTTTTTAACATCTCGGCATCCTTTCCTACTGAGTGGTACTGTATATAAACGCAAACTGTCGTTCGTGCACCCTTATACAACAAAAATCCATAACTGGCATTTTTTAAGTGCAAGGTCCCGAACAAGCCATTACATTTTATTTCAGTTTCGAATGATTGAGACTAGCACGGAGGTATCACTCAATTTACTTAGAACGGGACAACTCAGTTAAGGTTAACGTTCTATTTTGTCCCCCCTGTTTACTTTCAAACTGCCAGTTCATTCCCGTAGTTCTGCCGTAATTAATCGAAGAATGTAACAACGGCGAATTAGAAGTAAACGTTCCAAAAGCGTTTTTTTTTTTGCTTTCATTTTCTAACTTTCTGCTTTTGCTGTAACAATTCTGTGATACACATCTCTAATAGCTCTTAAAAAGTTTTTGCTTAGATTCAGAAGGACAAAAGCTACTGTATGGAAGCCCATTTCCGCCAGGGAGTAAAAACAAATGCGCTATGGTATCTCACAATTGTGACTTAAAATCTCAGAATTACGACTTCATATCTCGCAATTGTGTCTTTTTTATCTCAGAATTACGACTTGTTCTCAGACTTTGTTCTCAGAATTACGACCTTTTATCTCACTTTTGTGACTTCGAAATAGCCTTTCATAGAAATAGATTTCTTTGTCTGGTCTTTTGTTATATTCATAAATCGTACAGGGATCTATAGGCCTGAACACTTGTATTGTCAAGTGACCTGATAAAAATCAAATTAATGTAGGTCTACAATACTTTTGCTCATTATAATTTCTACACGTTTTGCAAGATGGACACCATTATAGAGGACTTATTTTGTCGTGGCTATACAAACCATGAAGTTTTGGTGTTATTGGAGGAATCACACAATGTAAACCTGAGTCAGATAAACCAGAGGTCGCCTCATTCATCGGATGCCCCAGACATGCTGGATGGCTGGCATAATAACGGATAGAGAAACTGTCCATCAGTTACCGCGCCTTATGGATGGGCGAGGAGTAGATCTGCATGCGCAAAATTTCCTGAGACACTGGCAGTATTACAGCCACAGACCAAACTATGTGTGGCATATTGATAGGTATGACAAATTAAAACTGTATATGGCTTCTCGAGAAAAATGATCTGGTTAGAAGCATACAAAAACCAATAATGACCCACGAATTCTTGCAGGTTATTTTATAGATGCTGTTACTGGAATTACTGGAATAATCACACAATAAGGCTGACCCACAACCCTCGCGCTCCCAGTGGACGACCTTCAGTAATGCATGCTGTCCCCAGTCTATATGGTGCACAGAACTACTTGCAGGCAGTTGACCAAATTAAAGTTGATATCTGTCGAGAAGACCGTTGTGTAAAGGACTACCCCTGCGAAGAGGATGTCTTCCATCTTTGTGTTGAACTGATGGCTGAACAGAACCTTGCAATGCCAGACGATGTGTTTGAAATCACTGACCTTTACTTAAGACTACGTGAAATGGTCCTCAATGGGCTGGGTCTTAAATAGGAATAGGAGAATAGCGGACTTTGCACTCTCTGGATAAGATAAGATGCTTATAAATGTGGGATCTGGGTACAACGATGTTTTGTTTTTTTCAAATGACACAGCAGATGTTACCACTTTTAATGTGTTGTCTTTAGATCCGATTTAACATTGAGTGTGAAATAGGATGAAACAAGGAACAAATGAAAGTAAATGTAAACAATCTTTAATGGACTATAGATAATGTTCACACATAAAACCAACCCAACTTCAATTTGACAGTAACATTATCTAACATTATATGAAATGTTTGACGATAACATTACCTCACCTCTCTCATTTCCTTTCACCAAATGCAATGAAAATAGAGCACAGATTATATTCACTAATCGCAAGGTATTTGAACTCATTGAATTGGAACTCATCTGCAATCATGATGTTTCATAAAAAAAAGAATCTGACAAAATCCCAAAATCCCCAAATAGCCAAACTAGTCAAACACTGAAATATTACTTTCCAAAATTTTGTTAATTTCACACCTGAAGTCAGGATAGCTATCATAATGAATAGACACTCTCAAATAACAACCACATGTATGTGCCATAGGTCTTCTCTCAAATCCTTGCATATCCGTTGTAGGCATCCTCTCACGAGGCACCAGTAAATGTAAGGGTTTTGTGAATTTACTGGGACAATTATTAATTGTAGCAGTAAGTCACAAAATGATTCTTTTGATGGTATTAGAATCAACCTTGCTGAATAACTCAGATAACGCACACACACTGCTACTAATACATGGGAAAACATTTATTAATACATAAAATGTGCATATAAACATAACAGATCTTATCGTGAGGGCTAGCAGATTACAAAAGGCATATATCCAGTCAAGAAGAGTTACAAATACCAAGAGGGACATACGTTCAGTATATCATTCATTTAGACCGTTTCGTAAATGAACTTGGATTAAAACTTTTACACTGTATACTCAAAAGCAAGTACATCACTCATAGGAATTAAATTGATATCAACTGGGGTTGAGGTAACAATTGAATTCTCGAGCTGTAATGCAGAATGTTGAATACTCATCCAATCTGTTTGGATTCAGATCTTCCACGGACAAAGAAGCAGTGGCAGGCTTGTTGCTGTCCAATTGGTGCTCTCTTTTGAAGGTCACGAGGTCCTTAGACGTTGTTGTCTTCAAACCAAAACAGGGTTAAGTGATGTCCCTTGTATCATTAGAACATTAACCTTAAATCTTCACATTACTCCTCGAGAATTCATACAGGAACCAGCTTTGGAAACAAACATGATAAATAACATCTGGAGTGTGTATAAGCAAGGTAGGAGACATTATCTCAGTCTAGGCTTTACACATCAGGAAGTTCACTGTTAATATCTGATACCTCTGTAGTAGGCAGCTATTTGAGAAAAAGTCACTTCCTTTCTTTGACATGCTACCTTTGACTCATTCATGCTACCCAGAGTACATCTTGATGTGAGAGTATAACATCCAGAGTACACCTTGCCAGTCATGATCCAGCTACCCAGCAGCAGTGTTCCCCGCCCCCCTGATGAACCACAACACTGTGTTTGGTACCTACCAGGGTGGTTTGGAGGTTTGTTCTATTAAAAGCAACCTAAACTACCTGCACCTCTTCAGGGCTTACTGTTTATTGGATTACTATCCAATTCATTTGTGTGGCCCCTGAAGGCATTCACGACCTCATGTTTGGTCTTATATTGTCTGGTTCTAGACCGTACAGGTTTCGTGATTTTGCTGAGATTAATTGTAGCAGTAATCACGCGGTAGTTCGTTATGGCTTTTAGAAAATCAATCGTCAGAACAACAACGCACACACATGGATTCAATACAAAAAAATACATAAACATAAATTGTGCACCAAACATATATCAGTCTGCCTGGATACAGGCGGCAGACCTTACTGTAACGGTTATCAATATACAAGGTATATAATCTCAAAGAGATACACAACAGAGAATATATTTCAATATATAGTTTGGCTATACTAAATCGCTAATCAGTGTTATTACCCACTGTTACACTAGACTCAGAGGTAAATACATTACTCATGAATTAAATTGATAACAACTTGTTAAGGTAATAATTAAATTCTTGAGACACAAGGTAGAACATGGGGTTTACTTATCCACTGTATGGATTCGGATTTCCCGGGACAAACACCAAACCAGCTGACAGGTTCTGTTGCAACCTCTGTTCCAGTGGTTGTCCAATAGGCATTGTCCCGGCGTCCTCTGGCTACCAGCCAACCAATCGAGGTGCAGCTCGGAGTAGGACGGGAGGAGGAATCTAACTGCAGCGCGCAGGGCAGTCGTTGCTCCAGAGGGGTCTACCAGCAGTTCGGCTGACTAGTAGAAAGTCTCTATGCACAGAGTGTGACTGCGGGTCCTCGCAAGTCACTCTTTTGCACGGGAAGAAACTGGTTCGTTCCCGGTCCAGCGCTGCTTCTGAATAAGCTATTCAGGTTGTCGACAAGGGTCCAACTGTAGGCTGTCATTGATCAAGAGGAGCATTCACATTGGTTGTGTCAGAATTCTGAGTACGTACGGGATCCTTGGCCTCGCGCTTAGAACAAAGTCCAAGTCCCAGTGCAGACAACACCGGTTGTCATGAGATTGTTTCTGAGGGTGCGTGAAAATGGCCAAGGAGAGCCCCGACCTGAGCTTGCGCTACCTTTTTGACCAAGACACAGATGTGTGCTGATTGGTTGAGAGTTTGGTGTGCATAGGAGACCCACATAGTGTTACCACGCCCTGCCAGTCCCTGATTGGTTGATCAAGGTGAGAGATGAGTCACTTACTCATGACACTTAGGAATGCAGTCCAGATGTCCATCTGGCACTCCCTAGACAAATAGGCGCCAGGGATGACCATTGATCATGATAGCCAGGCTTAGCTAAGTGCATCCCCAATTGGGAGCTGTTTCTTATCAAAAGAAAACACCTTAATTCAGCCTGCATGAATAGCTTCTCTGTGGCTTCACCACAGAGATGAAAAGAGAGATGGGGCCTCATTCAGGAAAGCACAGCAATGCTTAATTCTGTCTTATTAACAAGCATTGCCGCTTCACAACCTTGTGGGATAACTCAGACAACGCACACACACGGATACTAATACACGGGAATACATTTATTAATACATAACATGTGCATATAAACATAACAGATCTTATCGTAAGGGCTAGCAGATTACAAAAGGCATATATTCAGTCAGAGTTACAAATACCAATAGGGACATACGTTCAGAATATTATTCATTTAGACCGTTTCGTAAATGAACTTGGATTGCAACTTCTACACTAGATACCCAAAAGCAAGTACATCACTCATAGGAATTAAATTGATATCAACTGGGGTTGAGGTAACAATTGTATTCTCGAGCTGTAATGCAGAATGTTGAATACTCATCCAAGCTGTGTGGATTCAGATTTCCGACGGACAAAGAAGCAGTGGCAGGCTTCTTGCTGTCCAAACGGCGCTCTCTGGTTCTGTGCCAGGCAGTGCTGCTGCGGCGTGTGACATGGTGGGAGAGATTCCGGCTGTGATGCGCTGCTGATGCTCTCTGAAGACCAGCTAGTTAGAGTTGGCTGAAACTAGCAAAGTTTGTACACAGGAGAAAAGTGACTGTGGGTCCCAGCAGGTCAGGAAGAAGACCGGTTTGTTCCTGATGAAGCGCTAGTTCTGAATACTGATTCAGCTGTCACAGTTCTGACCTGTTCACAAGGCTTGCTGCTGATGCTAACCTCGGGTGGATCCTTTGGTTACGCGCTGGCAACCTCCTTTCTCAACTCATAGAACAAAGGAAAGTCCTGGCACTCTGACACACTGGCCGTTACGTGGTGGTCCGGACTGAGTCTGAGTCTTAGAATGTCCAGGAGGGGCTCTGAGGGGCTCTGAGGAGCCTGAGCAATGTCCAGGAGGCTTGCAGTCGAGAGATGTCCAGCAGGGCCCAGGGGCTCTGTGTTGCCTGTTTTACCTGGAGGAACTCCAGTCGTTCATTGGTTGAAAGTTTCATGGGCATCAGAGACCCATGTGGGGTTAACCTTCCCTACCAGTTCCTGATTGGCTGATGATGAGTAACAATGCACTCTGACCTTACAGTTGTAAACCAACTTTGAATAAGACTCTCCCAGAATCTCCCAGACTTTGAGGCGCCAGAGATGACCATTTGTTAGGGTGGTTGATGTGTCTCAGCTTCATTGTGAACCAAATGGAATGGCCTCTCTGTATCAAGCACCACTGAGATGAAGGAGAGAGGGACTGGCAAGGGAGCAGAAAACTTAATTCCTGTACTTTAATAAGCCTCGCCGCTACACCATGAAGTCAACAGTTACAGTCTTGCCAAGAAAGAGATCTGAGTCTGTGGAGAACCTCAGGAACAGAGACTGTTTCCTTTCATCACACCTTAGCAGGTATGTTGTAATATGCTTTAATATTTCCTTTTCCTGTGCATTCATTGTGTGTGGAAACTTCAGTGACTGTATGCTTTTCCTTGTTGTCGGCTGCAAGTTTTCATACACAGTTTCAATTTCCTCAAGGGCTTTGCTGAGGGGAATGAGTACACTTTCCCACTGTTCGATAACATAAGCAGGCTCATGGATAAGGGTTTTGTGAGGCAGTTCTTGCATAATTTGTTCAATGTTGTGTGCATTTAGCATTCTTCGGCAGCTGTAGTTGTCCAAGATTTCCAGTAATTAATCTTAGTCAGAACTGTTGAAGTCTCTGCGACAACATTACAAGGTATAACAGTCAGATTCTAAAACATAATTTAGAAAACAAGATGTCAACAAGATCACTCTTCCCATATCCAAGAGCTGCCTGTTCCAAGATTACAGGAGCAAGCTTGATGGGCAAGTACTTCTTTCTGCCAACCAAAAGAAATAATTCTACCTATACTCTGCCACTTGTTCTTGCCATAGTCTTGTCGGAGAAATGGTATCTTGAAAGTGCTGCCTGTTGTACATTGTTCATTCTTACAACCCCAAGTATCTAGGGGTAAAGGTGTGTAACATTTAGGATAGTTTTAGGATGCAGGTGGGTTCTTGTGAGGGACTTAGGAAGCGTGACAACAAGGGTTGGTGCAAAAGTGATTATTTTAAGGTGAATAAGTGACTGGTACGTAATAGGACACAATAACACACAGGGTAAGGAACTAGAGTGGTGCCAAAGAAAAGAAAACAACAAAATGGAACTGGCTAAGAAAGTGAGGGAAGCTAACCTAACTACAAAAGAAAACCCAAAACACACGGTCTTTGGCATCTTCAAACACCCTAGCTAACCTTCACTGACTACCCAAAACCATACAAGACACTCACCTGTACTAAAATAGTGTGACTAATACAAAAATCAACTACGTGTGCAGAATGTACCCGACACCCTAAACTAACCCTATAAACTAAAGTTCACACAAATACACAAGGGAACTACGAATACAAACGAGAGTAGACACAAGTAACAAGGTACAAAAGAACACAGAGGTTGATACGATACGTCTGGGCAAGGTAATGGCTAAACAAGTATAAACAAACAAACAAAAATACAAAGAGACGAACACAAACCAACAAAACAACATAGCAGAAGGTATACGAAAACCCACACACACAAAGCGAAACGAAGCCGATGCAAAAGCCAAATGCGAAACGAAACCTAAGCTGAGCCGAGCAGGACCAAAGTCAAACAAAAGGCCCCTTCATTAAGGGGACCTCCAAGTTATATATTGAATAATCTGCTTTCTGATTGGCTTAGAAGCTGATTGATGATGATGTCACACAGAAACAATGATGTAATGACGGGCCAATGGGGGAATTAGAAAAATCAAGGTCAGGAAGTGTGGAACAGCAACAAAACACACATGGACCACACACTGGGACATAACACCCCCACCCAGTAAAACAAACATCTAATGTTTGTAAACAAATAGAAAACACAAAGAAAACAAATCTTGAAACTCTAGAAAAGGCATCAGCCAACACATTTTCTGCCCTTCTCTTGTGCCTAATGTCTAAATTGTAAATTTGTAAAATCGAAGACCAACGCATGAGGCGCTGATTCTGATTGTACATATGAGAAAGGAAAACCAACGGGTTGTGGTCCGTATATACCACCACAGGCAAACCACTGGACCCAACATAAACTTTGAAGTGTTGTAACGCTAGTAATAAGGCCAAAGCTTTCTTTTCCATTGTTGAATAATTTACTTGGTGTTTATTAAATTTACGGGAAAAATAACAAACTAAATGGTCAATGCCGTTCTCATCCTCTTGGAGTAACACTGCGCAAGCTCCCACAGCACTCGCATCTACCTCTAATTTAAATGGCAAAGTCTGGCGCAGCAAGATCAGGAGCATTACAAAGAAGAGCTTTCACGCTCTCAAAGGCATGTTGGCATTCATCAGACCATGTAAAGGATTTAGATGGACTGAGGAAATTAGTGAGGGGGTGAACAACAGTAGAAAAGTTTTTACAAAAACTGCGATAGTAACCGGCCATTCCTAAAAATCTACACAACTCACGCCTGGTGGTAGGAATAGGAAACTCAGCAATGGCTGAAATTTTAGCCTCCACAGGGTGAACTTGACCCTGTCACGCCCCACACTCTCCCTCGCAAACGCCGTTCCATTCCTGTCTCACCCCACACTCTCCCTCGCAAACGGAGTTGCATTCCCAAACCCACTGTTTCACAATCTCATTCCTAATTGAACCCATCACATTCCCACATGCACCAGATTCCACAAATTCTCACTCCTGAACCAATTATCCAAGCACATCCCTTTCCTTTCAGTATTTAAAGTTCCCTCACACACCATTCTTTGCTCACTATTGAGAAGCCTCCAGTGGAATTCTGTTGTGTGCATTTCTAAACCTTTTGACTGATCGCCTGGTACCTAATCTTTGCTCCTGCCTTTTGACCACACCTTTAGGATTTTGTTTTTGGATTGTCTTTTTGGATTTCCCTTGTTTCCAGACAATTTGCCTCCCTATTTGAACAAGCCCCTGGATTATGTTTTTTGGATTGTCCCTGTGCTACTCTGCATTCTGTGAGATTCACGGTTACACATAAGGATCCTCCTATTCTACCAATTGGTTTCCTGACAGACCCTGTCCGACCTCTTTACCCAAGTATGTGACAGTGGCTTTGCCAAAGTCACATTTTGCCAAATTGAACGTCAGTGATGCCTTTTCGAGATGCTCAAACACTGTTTTAAGAAGTGTCATATGTTCCAACCAATCTGATGAATAAACTACTAGATCATCTAAATATGCATTGCAATTGGATACATCTGATAAAATCAAATTGACGAGCCTTTGAAATGTGGCAGGTGTGTTTCGTCACCTGAAGGCCATAACAGTATACTTTAGGAATGTCACGCCCAGTACGCCTAGAGGGCGGTCTACTTTCCTCCTGTTCCTAGTTCCCTGTGATTATTCTTGTCTTTCTGGTGTGTCTTGTTGTGTAGCCTATTTATTTCCTGCTTCTGGTCTGCTACTGGCTCAGGATTGAAATTCGGATGTCCTGAAACCCGCCTAGCACCAGGTCGCCCCACGTCCGCTACTTGAGGGCATAGGTTTCTTTACGGCATTTCCTGAACAGCTGAGCCTGGGCTAACCCCCGTCTCGCCGCTACGCATAGGGTCTTTTCACTCTCCTGCCTCTCCACGGTTCGTCCTTTCCGATATCCGTGACAAGGAAGTTATCAGGGGTCACGAATGCAGACATATCTGAGGCACACGGGACTAGTGGTATCTGCCAATAACCCTTCAATAGATCTAACTTGCTAACAAAACGTGCAGAACCTAGATTATCTATACAGTCTTCCATGCGCGGTAATGGAAATAAGTTTGGTACTGTAACTGCATTTACCTTACGGTAATCTGTACAAAACCGAAAGGTTCTATCGGGTTTGGGCACTAGCAGACACAGGGAACTCCATGGACTACAGCTCTTTTGGCTAAGCCGTTTTCTACAAGATAATTTACTTATTTTTTCATAAGCGATCTTGTGTTGGTATGAACACGGTATGCATGTTGTTTGATAGGAATAGCACCATTAACATCTATGTCATGCTGTAGGACTGTAGTATGGGTAGGAATGTCACCAAAAAGAGATGAAAAGTCTTGAATTAGGTTTACAATATCCTCTCTTTGATGTTCAGACAAAGAAGTAAGATATGATGGCAAATTCTGTAATATTTCAGAATTTGGCAACCTAGCGCACTTCTGAGGAGTGGTGCACAGCACCCAACCATCTTCATCATCACCATTAACACTAGCAGAGCCTGTAACCCTACAGGTTGAAGCAACAAAAGAGACAGTGGGTCCAGCAATCTCATCTGTAGAGTTTACCTGTGGGTTGTCTCTGGAATGACAGGATTTCAACATGTTAATGTGGCAGAGTGTGACATAGTCAGTTTTTCTCTCAGCTTTTCTACGACAATATATGGACCAAAAAAAAACAAAACCTTATCGCCAGGATGAGAAGAGCGAGAGACAGCTTTCTTGTCATGGTGACGTTTCATGCCTTTCTGTGCAATTGACAGTGATTCTTTAGCGAGAGAGCAGGCATTATGCAGACACTTTCGGAATTTACTAACATAATCTAACACATTAGTTTTAGGACTCAAGTCAATTGCCAGAATTCTCTCTTTTAGGACTTTTAGGGCTGAAACCTAGAGACTCTTGTACGGTTTCACACACAGCAAATAAAACAAGAAGTTCTGTAGCTTCAGCTTAAACTGGAGTGTAATACTTCAGCTCCTCAGTATAAGTCTTGTCATTGCTACCAGGTACATTGGATCAATCAATTCTAAGTCTTTTGCTAGCTTCCTACATGAATTGAGGTTAACTTTGCTATCTTCCCCATGAAATGGACCAGGTACATGAGTGGGGCAGAAGAACAGAGCCTGGATTGATACACCAGGGTATCTTGATCAGGGCTCCGTGGCCAGAACCTTTCTGACTCGGTCAGAGATCCTGCCTGAGAGAATAATCTTGAGGGGGAACTCTCCTGCCCCTGACTAACGAACTCCCTCGGTCCCTAGGCAGGGTGGCAGAATTGCTGCCCCTACCATCCCTGGCCTCCTCAGTTTTCTTTACAGACAGGTTATTCACTTGTTTCTCACTCTGTTAATTTTTCCTTGATTGAGGTTATCAGTATCTCTCTTGTGGTCAACATTATTAACTGCAGCCTGTTTTGCTTTTAGCTCAAAGCTGAAGATAAATAGACCGGAACAAGAAACATCCAGAGCTGGACTGTTTCCAGGTTTCTGCTTCATCTGATCATTCTAACCTTTGCAAGGTCAAGTTCCACAAATCATTTAGAAAGTAAGTCTACAGCCTGAACAGGTACTTAAATTTTCATTACTTCTGTGCTCTTTGGTAATGGAATTAATTATTGCACTTTACAAAATGCATTTTAAGATAACACATTTGACATTTTAAAATCCAAAAAGCTACTTTCACTTTTCTTATAAGACTTTTTTAATTACAGTATTTAGGATTATATATAAATATTCCATCTTCAAATTGTTTTCAGTTTAGTAACTTATATTTACAGTTTATTGCAACAGGCAATATTACATGGGCAGAAAGGTGGTGCAGTCATTAGCACTGGGAACCTGGGTTCAATTCTGGAACTGGGGTACTATCTGTGTAAAGCTTCCATCAAGTACTCTGGTTTCCTCCTACAGTCCAAAAGGTGAACTGGATTCTGGGAAAAATGGTCCTGGCGTTAGTATGTGTGTTTATGTCTGTGTGTGCCCTGGGATAGCTGTGTCTGAGTTTTTGTCTGCTCTGCAATGGACTGGTCTCCAATACTGGTGTATCCATCCTTGCGACCAATGCTTACCGACAACCCCGAATTGAAATAAGCAGTTAGAAAATGGATGGAAATAATATAAAAGTAATGTACATGTTTATTACAGGGTATTTTAACAGAATGTACAATTTCTAGCTGTGTTCAGTTCCACTGTGTAAGGGGGACAGACTGGGGGATTAGACTGATCGAGCTGGTGAGGAGGGAAGGGAGGATAACGCAGACGGTCCGTGAGGAAATGGAAGACCTGTAAGATTCCAATGAGCACCCCCTTCAGGATACTGCAAGAGCTTCTTAAGTAGTGGGAGTGTGACAGTTTGGAGCCACACAAGGGCTGTCCAGACAGAAACTAAATGAAGGTAAATATGCTAATTGTACGACTTTCATTCCATTACGAATCCCAGACTAATTGTTTGATGTGAAATAAACCAGGCGCTATGGGGCCTGGCCAGGGTAGGGTTGAGATGCTGAATGTATAGTTAATAGAGTCTCCTGGGAGAACCAGCTGAGCTGCAGGGGACTGAACAGTCTGCCCTCTCGACTCTAGAGCTAAAATAAAACCAAATAATAAATCTTTTACAATTGATTATAACAAAAATGCATGTGAGAAAAATTACAGATACATTTGTTTTTTACAAATATTTGCAATCCCCACCTTAAGCAAAGAGGCCCAGTGTCCCCAACAGTAGAATCAGTGGCATCATTGTCCTCTGTGTGTCAGTGACTCTGAAAGGGCTGGACAGTGACTGATCCACACTGTGAGTCTTAAAGTGCTTGGAGCAGTGACACAGATGTGGAAAGTACTCCCTGTATTCAAATCTTAACAGATAATTGAATGAGATTTAAACCAGTACATTTTTTGGGGATTAGTAATAATAATAATAATTTCTTACACTTATATAGCGCTTTTCTGGACACTCCACTCAAAGAGCTTTACAGGTAATGGAGACTTCCCTCCACCACCACCACCAATGTGCAACATCCACCTGGATGATGCGACGGCAGCCATAGTACGCCAGAACGCTCATTACACATCAGCTATCAGTGAGGAGGAGAGCAGAGTAATGAAGCCAATTCATAGGTTAATGTTAATTAATGTTAATGTTAATTAATAAGGTTTGGTAGCTGTTACTGTTTTCTTTTGTTTCTACAAAAGAAAATACCAGGAGCTGTTAAAAATGGCTTAATTAATTTGTAGTAGTTCAGGTGGGTACACACTCCTGAAGAAGGCTCCATTGTGTTTTCTTTCTTCACTTTTCAGCATGGAATAAACCTATTACTTGTTAATTAATCTGTTACCATCTGTAATTAATTAATTGCCATCCAAAATTCATGATTCAAAAAATATGAAACAGCTCCCTTGGATGAAAATCCACTTCTTGTGATCAGCATGATTGAACACTGCCTGTGAGAGATGTTGTGTAGCCAATGAGGCATCCTGCTATAAAGTCTTTTGGGTAACTTTGAACTCTCACAATAATGTAATTTTTGCCATTTTAGCTTATCTGGAAAAAAAATAATATAGGCTGTACTGAAGAGACCTGCGCACTTTCACAGAATATAGTGTCACTTTCCAACATAATTCTGCCCCCTTCCAAATACTAGCAGCACCATCTCTGCACGTTTCTGTTCAAAGTAAAAGGAACAAATGAGTCATTCATTCATTACAACAAGAAGATAAAATTGCTGTATTATGCAGCAGCTCGGCCTGGAGAGGGACTGTGATAACATAAAAGTGTCCACTAGAGGTCACTAAATGCTCTCTCTGATCAGTGAATGGTCTCTCTGTGTATTTGTAAGATTATTGATGAAGAGTTTGTGGATATTTATGTGATCCTCCAGTGCCCCTACATCAGCACCATCAATCACCACGGCCCATTCCACACATGGCAGGAGCTCATCAGGGCCATCCCTAACAAGATCAGGTCAGGCTTATAAACCTCATTAGGAACCTCACACACTATTTAAGCCCTGTAGAACCATTCCTCAGGGCTCTGACATTGAGTCTCTAACTGGAGTGTGTATTTGTTCTGTGTTTCAGGATTTGTCTTACAATTTTGTCCCTGTCCGCAGCTTCCCAGTTCCAGTTTGCAAACCCTTTCAGCTGTAATTACTCATCATCCCCTCCTGGCTCCATCCCAGACCCTACTGCTTCCCCTGCACATCTCAGATGTCTGCCATTCTTCTTTCTGCTTCACATTTTTGTATTATCATAATCCACTCACCCCATAAACTCCATGATCTTCATTGCTTGTTGGACTCAACAATTACTTCGTCATGCCCATGTTTCCACCCACGAGCCTGGTGTAACAATTTTCACATGGGTCTCATTAGTATGTGCTTTATAAAGGGTAGCATGGAGTTGTGGAAAGTTTTTTTTAGTGTTTTAGAAATCCTAATAAATACTTATTAAAAGATGCATCTTCACATATCTGACCATTGCAGGTCTAGGAACTCTCATAGTATCTTACACTGTGAACAGGCAGCTCAC
This sequence comes from Atractosteus spatula, assembly GCF_055471065.1. Classification (NCBI taxonomy): domain Eukaryota; kingdom Metazoa; phylum Chordata; class Actinopteri; order Semionotiformes; family Lepisosteidae; genus Atractosteus; species Atractosteus spatula. Next base: position 14,045,084 of record NC_142732.1, on the reverse strand, counting down.
TGTCCTAGGTTACCTTGTCTGCATACAGTGCAGAATGAATATGAAAACAGAGAAGGAAAAAGAAGTTTGTATATTAAGACATGATTGGAGACCCTAGAAAGTACACGGGCAGCTATTCCTAACAATTTCCATTCCTCCATTTGTCACTGAGAAATAGAAGCTCCATTATCTAACCACACTGTGACTGGACTCAACACAAATTAGCAGAAATATAGTTGAAATGTGGTAAGAATAACTCTCCCATGTTGAAGCATAAGAGACTTAGATCATGGCCACTTTCCCCTTCACTTACGTACTTAGTGACCAGAGACTGTAAATGTAATCCAGAAACCACTGAGATGGGGAGGGGATGCATTTAGCTATGGAACTTGATATGTGAGAGTACTCATTTTAATTAGTTTTGACCATCTATTCAAATTGACTTCTCTAAGGATTCCACAGCATCCAAGCTGGGGTAATTTCTACACCAAGGTATTTAAATTGTCTAAATAATGGTATGTTTGCAGGTAGAACTATATCTTCACATGTGGTATTTACAGTTATATGCAAAACTGGGCACCCCTGGCCAAATTACATGTTTTGTTGATTTTCTAAGTGAAAAGAAGTTAACACAACCTTTGCAGCGAACAAACTTAAACTTGACATATTTCTGCAAATTTTAATGCACAGTGAATTTAACAGATTGATAAAAATAAAACAGTAAATGTGGCATGTGCATACTGTAAGTTTGGGGACCCTTCCAGTTGATCCATTAGTTAAGTCTCAGAACTTAATTGACTTGTTAGGCCTTAATCTAAGTCAGGTGATGACAATTCCATGGCTTAATAAATTCTCTGACTCTTCAAACCTCTCAGGGTGTTGTCTTACACCTGCCATCTCATCACAAAAGTCAATGTCTGAAGCATGCAACACAACACTTAGATAAGCCAGAGGCGTTTGGGAACCAAGTGCTGTGGTCTGATGAAGTAAAAACTGAACTCTTCGGCCACAATCACCAAAGGTATGTTTGGAGACAAAAAGGAGAAGCATTTGAAGAAAAGAGCACCTTACCAACTGTTAAGCATGGGGGTGGATCTTTTATGCTTTGGGGTTGTGTAGCAGCCAGTGGCGCAGGAAATATTGTGTGGGTAGAGGGAAGAATAGATTCTATTAAGTATCAACAAATCCTGGAAGCTAATGTCCCTCAAGTGAGTGAAGAAACTGAAGCTGAAAAGAGGTTGGATATTACAACAAGACAATGATCCAAAACATATCTCAAAATCAATCATGAACTGCTTCAAGAAATTAAAGTTTAATTTTTTAAATATTAAGACTTGAATATTATTGAAAATCTGTGGATAGATCTCAAACATGCAGTGCATGCAAGATGACCTAATAATATTTCTGGGCTAAAAGGGATCTTCAAGGAAGAGGGGGAGAAAAAATCCAAAGCAAGAATAGAAAGACTGTTAGCTGGGTACAAGTAACGTTTGAGGGCTGTGATTTTTGTCAAGGGGGGTGTTACTAAGTACTGACCGAGCCACATTTACTGTTTTATTTTTTTCCAGTCTGCTAAATTCAGCAGATAAATAGTAGCTGTGCATTCAAATTTGCAGAAATATGTCAGGTTTAAATGTGTTTGCTGCAGAGATTGTGTTAAATTCTTTTCACTTAGAAAATCAAAACAGTATGTAATTTTGCATACATCTGTATGGGAGGTAGAGCTGATTTAGTCCAGTTGATCTTGTAACTGTTGTAACCGGACAATAGGTTGAACTTTTTAAAATGTCAGTAAAACAGGTCATGACTGGGAGGTATTGTCAGAATGGGGCTGATCTGGTCAAGGGATCCTGTGCAGGACTCAGGAGACTGAGAAAAACACTTAGCCAAAATCGCTAGGCAAAAACGAAAACCAGGAAGCAGGAGAGGAGGTTGGAACACGGAGAGTCAAAGAGGCAGCAACAATCCAAAACACCAGGCGAAGTCAAATCCAGGAAGCAGGCGAGTAGGTCGGAACATGGAAGTACAAGGAGAAAGCAACAATCCAAAACACTAGGCGAAATCGAACACGAGAAGCAAGCAAGGAGATCAGGAACTGGAGAAAAGCTAGAGAAAACCACGCACTAGGGAGCCCGAGGAGAATCCGCAATAGTGAGCGGGGAAATGAGGAAAAAGGAGAACTAAAATAGGGACGGGAGAGAACGGTGATTGGCGTGTTACTTGCAGCGTGAGCGTTTGTTACAGGGTGTGCGCGTGGGAATGCAGGAAGGAACTGAGACGCGAGTGGAATGCGTAACAGGTATTCTTAAATAATAAGAGGATATCAGCTGCAAATGGGAATATATGCAGCCATTAAGAACACTAAAGGTGTTTTGCAGGGTGTCACAAAGAACATGACGCAGTACATTGAAAGGTAACACCCAACACCCTTTTATTGTTTCAAATTCACAGCACAGCACAAAACTGCGTAGTGTGGGTACTATGTTTGTAATATATAGTAAATCTTGAAATTTTGTTGTAAAATATCAATGTATATTAACCCATGAGTGTTATTCTGCACTAGTCATACTCTACATTAACACTAACAGATTGTTTCTCGTTTTTAATTAAACACAGTATTCATAATTGTTAATAATTGCATAAAAATAGTAATTAGAAGATAATGTTATTTTAGGTTTTGTAGATGTCTGGCTTTGGCCTGGCCACATTCCCTTGGTCTCCTGACCTGGCTTTAGAGAATTTTAGAATAGGATACCTGCTGTTCTACGTGACACCACAGAAATAGCTGAAAGGTGGGACAACATCACCCAGAATAGCCACTGGCCCATAAGTAGAAAGTGGACTCTTAAACCCCCATTCATGGTAATTCATGGTAGAGTTCTTTAGCTCCAAGATAAACAACATTTGGCATCACATTCTCTCCACAACGTATATTACCTCCACCGCACACCCAACTTTACAGGTTACCTTCTCCCCATCTTCTCTCTACTTGATTTGATTTCACATATGAAATCCGCCACCTGCATATTAGATCCCATTCCCACCACTTTATATCAATCCTGTTTCAATTCACTCTGCCCCATTGTCCTCAATATAATTAATTAATCATTGAGCATTGATGTGGTACCAATGACCTTCAAAACTGCTACTATTTCTTTTTTAGAACATGCCGTTACTATTTATTTAAATAGCAATCTCTTTGGAAATATCATTTTCAAACCTATCCAGTGTAGTTTCCGACCACTTCACTGCCCTGGTCAAAGTCACCTACGATCTTCTAATGGCTTATTATTCACTTCTCTTTCTCTCCTTATCTTTCTATCCTAATTCGTCTTTTTTTTGTGAACTTTTGACACTGTTAACCATGATATCTTACTTTTTTGCTATCTTAGAGACACTGAACTTTCTTTCTGTCAGGTTTTGTAAGAAATTCAAAATCCTCATACTCACCTAAGGGGCTCTGCATGGTTTGGCACCTCGGTACCTGTCTGAGCTACTATCGTCCCCACCTCACAACCTTTGTTATTCTAATTCTGGTCTCCTATCTCTTCCAAAAGCTTGTCTACACTCTATGGGTGACAGGGCCTTCTCCTGTTATGCCCCAAAGCTTTGGAACTCTATCCCTAAGGATATCAGAGAGTCACTTTCCCTAAACTATTCAAATCCAGACTCAAAACCTTACTTACAGTAACTCGTTCTGTAACAGATATACAATATTGTTATATTTTAGATTTTTTTCTGATGTCATTCTGTGAAGTGCTTTGAGAAGTCACCATTAAATGTACTTTATATTATTAATATAATATAATAATATATTATTATTATTATTATTATTATTTTATTATTATTATTATTATTATTATTATTATAGATAAAAACATAAAATAACAGAAGTGACTTGAATGACTTACGGTCACATACTGCCCAGTCAATAGCAATATTTTTTAATTACATTTTGCCACAACAACTGTTTGCAAATGTCCAAAGGCTTCAGTCCAACATTGCTGATTATAAACTAATAATTTATTCAGAAGAATACAACATCTTCTCACATTAAACATTTATGGACTTAATAGGAGATATTGTTGCTGTGTGTTTTGGAGCACTGTCCTGAATGAAATGGTGTCTAGATACATGATGCTCTTTGTTATTGTCTTCACTCTGACATTCTGTTTTTTCCCCATTGAAGATTCAGTGAGCAGCTGAGATTGTCTTTAAGGAGCAGAAACCACACTTTCTCTACAATACGACAATAATTACAACAAAATGTTTTTTTTTAATTAATAGCGTTGTTTTTTAGTGTGTTTCTCAGCAATTTTGTGTAAGTTTTCATGATGTCGTTTTTATTCATACCATTTTACTTTCTGGTTCATTTGGTTTCACTGTGCAGAGGTAATTATAACATCAGTAACTTCAGTTGATTTTTTATCAGATGTAATATTTCTATATATAAAGTATAATGTTTCACTACAGTCTAGCAGAAAATGTAACTTCAAATCAAAGAAACCCATAACAAATCAACAACAAAATGTTGTTTTTCATTTAGCTTGTGGCCCTTAATACACAAAGAAACATTTTCCAATATCCCACATGCTCAATCTTCCAATCAAAATGAAGAAGTCTGAATAGGGATCTGCGTAAGCTGCAAAGGAATAGGTAAAAGATTTTAAAATGTAAAGAAAATATTTTTGGCTATAGAGCCTTCTTCTGTGAGGGAGAAGGGGAAAGTAAAGTATTTTGAGATACATAAAGCATGGAAGAACAAAAGACAGAGTATTTAATGGGGATGGGGAGCAGGGAGGATATGAGCATACAGCTAGTGAGAATGAGTGCCCAAACTCAGGGAAAACAGAAGGAGAGGTGTAAAAAGCCAAAATTTGCAAATGAATAGAAAGAATTTAGAAGGAATATGTCTGTCATGAAGAGAAGGCGGAAGGTTTGAGCCAAGTTTAAGGAAAAGTTTGGTTTTGCAATAGGAAACCCCTGTGAGAGGATGGAAAATTTTCATATTTAGTTATATAAAATATAACTAAATATAGTTATATAAAATGCAGCCATTTTCATATTTAGTTATATAAAATTAAAAGAAAATCCATTAGAAAAGGAACAGATCCCAAAATAATTTGGGAGAAAGCTAAGTAGAAACTACTCAGAAAACACTGATTGGGAAACTGTCCTCAAAAAATACATACAGTATACAAGAAGTCTATGATTCTGCTTCCTTGGGTCCTGTATGTCCAGCCTTGGTTATAAATCTCTTGTTTGTTCAAGTATATGTTTTTTTATTCGAACCTTGCAAGTGTTCACGGGAAATAAAGTTAAAATGAGCTTGTTAAAGCTTCACCAAAGTAACCACAGCAAGTGACTGAGTTAAAGAATTTGAAAAATGTTTATGAAGAAGGTGGAATAATTATTTTTATCATCTACTACCACTACCACAGAGCTTGACTAATTTAGCAACAGAATCTAAGGAGGGGACAATGGATTAGTCAATATATTGTATTGGACTCAAAACAGAACGTGTTAAATTTAAATTCACTTCTAAGAGTGGAGCAAACTTGTGAATACTGCCACAGAGGCATTCATTACAGAAAACTAGTTCTACTGGTTATTTGACCACCAGTTCAGTTTATTTGTCATATCCACAAGTGAAATGAAATGCTTATTTGCATGAACAGTACACTCCAATAAAAAAGATATTATGGAAAACACCAAAACCCTAAACAGATAACAGCAGCAGCAACAACAAAGTTAAAGAATGTACAACTTAAATTCAGGTCAGACAAGCATTGTACAAATAAAAACATCAGTGTGAATCAATGGTAGAGTTTGAATTCAATAAACAATAATCTTGCTGGAAGAAACTATCTTCAAATCTGGAGGTACGAGTCTTTATGCTCCTATAACTCTTAACAGAGGGAACAGGAGGGAAAAGTGAGAAACCAGAATGTTTGTTATCCTACCAGCCATCCTGAGACAGTGAGATGTAAGAATCTCTGCAGTAGAGGGGAGCTGTACTCCACTAACAAGGACAACCTGATCACCTCTTTAATGCCTTTCAGTTAGACAACAAGCTGCTGTCAAACCACACTTTAATACCACATGCGGGCACACTCTCAATAGTGTGTTTGAAAATGTAAAAATAGGGGAATAGACACAGTCTATGGTCTGCCAATTTTTTTTTTCAACTGTCTGAGGAAATAAAGGCACTGTTGTGCCCTTCTTTGTAGCTCCAGTTACATGATGCTGGGACCACATTAAATCATTAGTAATGAAGGTAACAAGGAATGGTGTTGCCAATCATCTCTACAGCCACCCCATTGAAGTGAATAGGGATGTGGTCCCCACCCTGCTTTCTTAAATTGATCACCAACTCTTTGATTTCGTTGACATTGAGGGAGAGGTTATTATTGAGGCACCACTCCATCAGGTTCCTGACTTCATCCCTGTAGGCCGTCTCATCATTACTGGTTCTGCCAATGAAGGTATGTCATCAGCATACAGTACATGTAGGTGGAGTTGGAGCTGTGTCTGGCCACACAATCGTGGGTAAACAAGGAAAACAGCACACAGCCCTGAGGGGCACCTATACTGTCGGTCACACAGTCTATGGTCTGCCAGCAGGAAATCCAGAATCTAGCTGTAAAGAGCAATGCTGATACCTAGTCTGTATGGAACGATAGTGTTAAAGGCAGAGCTGTAATCAATGAAAATCATTCTAACATACTGTACAGTATGTGTCTCTATCATCCAAATGAGCCAAGGCAGTGTAAAGAGCCAGGCAAATAGCATTGTCAGTGGACCTGTTACGCCAGTATGCAAACTGCAGGGGTCTGAGCACCCAGGTACCATATTAATATGCCTCATGACTAGCCTTTCAAAGCATTTCATTATGGTAGATGTAAGTGCTACCAGTCCATAATCATTAAAACAGGTCACAGTATTGTAACGCATACAGCACGGCATTGCAGGTTGTTTGAGCCGGCTTACCAGCGCGGTAACGTCACCGCCCTTCCCTGTGAATAGCAGGGACCTCAGCCGCTGGGCTGATGGGAGATTTTCCTTTAGCTCAGCTGGCTGGGTCCCTGTTGAGTGATGCCAGAGGCCCGGGTTCGAGTCCCCAGCGGTGTGGGGCCAACCTGTAGCGGCAGTGGCAAGGGGTGCATACCCATGTGAACCCAAGAGCGCTACAGTATTTTTCTGCAGCACTGGTATAATGGTAGTTTTCTAAAAACACATGGGAACAGAAGATTGTAAAAGTAAAATTTAGAAATATCTATAAAAACCATTAACACTATCCAGGCTGGTCGCCTTCCATATGTTTACCAGAGTGAAAGTTGCCCTGACTTCAGCCTCCATGACAGACACAGCTGTGTCATCAGCTGTGGGGAACACTGGCACCGGCGGTTCTGTCATTTCCTTCTCAAATTAAGTGTAACAGGAACTCGGCTCATCTGGGATCAGTATCAGTGGTTATAACACTGATTATTTTAACTTTATGATTTGTTATAGACTGAATACCCTGCCACATTTGGTGCACATTGGAAGAGGCAGCTTGTATATCTAGTTTGTTACAATATTGCCTTTTAGTGTCCCTGATAGCTCTCTGCAGGTCATACCTAGCCTTCTTATAAGGCCTTTTTATAGATTGCCAGATTCAAAAGCCTTTAATCATGCCCATGGCTTATTACATGGAATATACCTATGAAACCATGGTTTCTGGTTATGAAAAGAGTAAACTGTCTTTGTAGGCACACAGTTATCCACACATTTCTTAATAAAATCAGAGACGACTATAGTGTACTCATGCAAGTTTTAAACATGGCCCAGTCCAGATTCAAAGCAGTCCTGCAGTGCTTCATCCTCCTCCTCCATCCAGTGTTGTACCATTCTTCTCGACGCTTTTTCCTGCTTCAGCTTCTGCTTGTAAGCTAGCAGGAGATATACTGATAGATTATCAAAAGTGTGGGCGAGGGATGGAGTGGTAGGTGTCTTTGATAATCATATAGCAGTGGTCAAAAGTTTTCCCTTGGGTGGGCAGGAGACATACTGTAATATTTTGGAAAAACTTTCCTCAGGTTGGCCTGATTAAAGTCCCCTGTAACAATATATATATATATCATCAGGGTAAGCAGTTTCATAGCTGTTAACGGTGGCTGCTTTCACGTCCACCAGGGCTGGAATATGTTACAGAACTACTGTACCTATACTGTACTACATAAAATAAAACAATGAGGTGGGGCTGCCGTTAGTGTATCTTTTACTAGAACTTTCTCTGACTTATCAATAACATTTAGATCAAAGAGCACGGACATAAAAGAACAATGAAGTGCTAAACAAGTAACTACCCCTCCATTCCACATACAGATGCAGCCATTCAAAATGCACAGTACAAACCCATACCATAGGCATCTACGCGAGCGCCACCGCTCCCCACCGTGGTACGTGATTGGCCGACAGGGGCATTCGTAGTCGGTCGTGGTTTTTAATCAAGTTTTAAAAAGATTTAATCATTTAATCTCTTTACTGTGCACGTTTTAATCCGCTTAGTATTGAATATTTATATGGAAATTTACCACTAAAGGGAAATTTTAGTAGCTGAGCATAAAAAGAATAGGAGCATAACGCATCTAAAGGTCGTAAACGATATTAATTTAGGAGCATAAACATATTATGTAAACTGTATATTGCTGGACTTTACTGTATTTGAAAAACTAAAATAGCAAATATTATTGGCATTATATTGACATTTTTTATATTTCTAAATATCACAACATGTTCTAAATTAATATATTTTATGAGCATGTGAAAGGCATGGTGAATCGGAGATTCTCAAGAATTACTTTGTATGATTGGAAACAAATACGTGACTGGATCAACGAAATGCTGTGGTGTTACTTTTTGTCAATGAAAAAAGAAAGTCTTTTCGTTTACAAAGACGGTTTCAAAGAATGTGGACCAGGGTAATACTTTGAGTTTAAAGCTTGTCCGAGGTCATTCATTATTAATACTATTAGTAATATCTTCCGTAAAGACTTTGATAGCGACAGCTCAAACGCTGTACATGAGAGATTGAGCTTTATCAGCTCTACCTGGTGGTAATTCCGGACACCATTATCTTACTTGCGGTATTATACAGTAATCCTTGTTATACCGCGACATGCCCACCATGTTTTAATGCGGAATAACCCACTCATTTTGAATGGCTGCATCTGTACATCTAGAGGAATCACAAGCTGTTTGAGAGGCCATCATTCCAGGGGGAACTGACAAAGTCTATCTCTCAACACCTAGCGCAGTCTCTCAAGGGACTGTTAAAAATTGCTTTCTACGTTTGCATTGCAAGCAAGTGAAAGCGCGGTCTTAACCCAAAGCCACTTGGCAGCAGCCGCACGTAAATACTGTTACTGTCACTGCTCGATACTGATGTTAGCCTACTATACTGTGTTCAGTCACCGCTAGAAAATGTACTGCTCCAGTACCGGAGCAAGACTAACTTTGAACTGGCACACGTGGCAGACATCAAGAGCGACGAGGATGGGATTCAAAGCCATGAGGGAGAGTACAATGGATTAGCAGACCATTGCCTTAACCACTTGGCCACCTCATGAAGGAAACTGGGCTGTCCGGACATGAGTTGGCGCACACCAGATGATCTTTTGGATGGATGACAAATGGATCCAACTGACTGATCCAACAACTGAATCTCAGTGGTGCCTTTTTTTTTCTGTCTTCTCGTACAGAACTGGTCATTATGGACAACTGCCAACGGCTAGACTTAATTAAATGCAAGTATTCACTTCCTGTCTTGAACGACTTGTTTTTCTTCAAATGGATGCAACTTGCAAAAGATGAAATACAAACCTTGCTAATCAGCACTAGCAGCTGGTAAAAAAAAAATGTCAGCAATGTTTTTTCATTAACCCTAACCCTGCGAATGGGGAAGAGCTAAACGACTGAGTCTAAACAGTTTAATCGGTCCGCACGTTGGGTTCTTAACTGAAAGGGTGGTAAATCAAGCTCACCCCAGTCCTTAATCTTTTAAAGAGGATAAAAAATGAACCTAGACGCCACCTCACATACATTCTGTTCAATGATATAAAGG